>NW_015412179.1:0-1874 GCF_001527695.2 Protobothrops mucrosquamatus | reverse complement strand
CCACATCTCTTTTCTCTATAACATTCTGAGATTCCAATACTTAATGTATGAATCTATTAACTCTATAGCTAGGTTGCATTCAGCACATACATTTCTGCTGGATGAGTTCAAAGATGATTTCTGTCCTAGTCACTATTGCATTTTTGTTTGGGTTAATTTACAGTGGCTTGCATTCTGCACAATAAAGCTCAGATTAAGTCTTCCAATGATTGGAAGAGTTGATTATTTATTACCTTGACAACCAGTTCATCTAAAACTAATTAGTTTGCACCTTAAGAATATTTTCTGCAGGTGAGAACAACTACGTATAATTACAGAGTCTCCTTTATTGAAATTGAAAGTCACATACATTTATGGAAATTTGTGGTATGGCAACAGAAGGGCTTTAAGCTCTATCTTCCATTTGCAAAAGAAGTTAAAGAGGTTATTACTTTGATGGGTGACCTCTACAAACTCAAAAGGTCACAGCCTAGTCTGGGAAATTTACTGTTGCCATTCTCTCTCTCTGTTGTGTGTATGCATTTGAGTCAGGTTTTTTTGACTCTTGGTAACTGCCTGTACAAGACCCTATAGATAGGCACAATTTTTTCGAAATGGCTTGCCATTGCCTTCTTCCTAGGGCTGAGAGTGAGTGACTGGCCCAAGGTCACTCAATTGGCTTCATGCCAAGAGAAGGTCAGAACTCACAGTTTTCTGGTTTCTAGTCTGTTGTTTTAACATTATACAAAACTTGCTCTGTAATGATATATTGGAAAACTAATTTCTATGATACCATATATCCCTTATTTGTCTATTTTATTTTAATGTACTTATCTCTTTTACCCATTTTATATGTCTTCTATCTCTCACAGTTTATATTATTTCTTTACAATATTTAATTAAAAAGAGGAAAAATAAACTTCATTCTGAGGTGTTCCTCAGAACATCACACTGTGAAGTTAACAGAGTTGCTATCTTGCAGATCATTGCTATGGCAACTGCACAGAGAGATACATATGGGATAGCTGACCAGGTTAAATGCAATGAAGTAGTTGATCCATGTAGTGGGTTGAAAAGGAGATGGAAGGGTTCAGTTTGCCACACATCCTAGTTGTCTGCAAGTGTGCCTGTTCCCATATACCTAATGGTTAAGATTCAGATTAGCAGAAAAAAGTGTTCCTTATGGTTATGGATATACAGATGCTCAGATATGAGCATGAATCAGTTTAAAATCTGGAATATCTTAATTGACCTTCCATTATATAATCCATATCAGAAATCCAATGGCCCAACATTTGATGAAGTAACAAATCTTAATATGCAATTTGTCTCAGTCATCCAGGTCATGGTTATTATTCTAAAAGTGCTTTTTCAAAAGGCAACTGGAATTCTTGTTTTTTCCTTGAAGACATTTCACTTCTCATCCAAGAAGCTTCTTTAAAACTGACAAGCAAAAGGTCATCAAGGAAAAAACAAGAAAGTCCAGAAAAAACAAGAAAGTCCAATGCTGGCTGGGGAATTGTGGAAGTTGAAATTTGTCTTAAACTTGCTGAGGTTGAGAAACACTGCCGTAGAGTTTGGTTCGGGACTACATGTTGGATGATTATGGAACAATATGTACAGGTACACAGTGTGCACATACAGTAGCATGCCAACATGCTAAATTGTTTTTTATTCAGCATTACACATATTTTCGGAGACTTCCGGTGGCAGGCGATTTCGCTGGTCGCAGCTGTTTGCTGCCTCCCGCCTGTTTTGTGTAAAAGCCGGTTTGACAGCCAGCATCTGCTGTCAAACGGCTTGATACCTTTCCCCTGGGCATAAGGGGATCGGTGAGCTGCCCGGGGTAGGAGTTGAGTTCCCGAGTCGTCCTATATGGACGATGTAGGCGAGAA
>NW_015412178.1:0-1874 GCF_001527695.2 Protobothrops mucrosquamatus | reverse complement strand
GTTTTGCCAGACCCTCCCTCTCCCTCCCTTTCTCCCTTTCTCCTTTTTCCATCCTTCCTTCTTTCCTCCCTCCCTCTCCCTTTCTCTTTTTCCTTTCCTTATTTCCTTCTTTCCTCCCTCCCTCCCTCCCTCTCCCTCCCTCTTTCTCTCTTTCTCCTTTTTCCTTTCTTCCTTCTTTCCTTCCTCCCTCTCCCTTCCTCTTTTTCCTTTCCTTCCTTCCTCCCTCCCTCCCTCCCTCCCTCTTACTTCTTTTTTTCCTTCCTCCCTTTTTTTCCTTCCTTCCTCTCTTTCCCTTGAACACAAGGACTTAAGTGGCAACATTGTGTGTGTGGGGGGGGGGGTCCATGCCCTTTGGGCGCCATGAACTCCTTTGAGGGTCTGGCAAAACCTACAGACCCTTCCTCAGAAATGGCATTTAATGCCTAATCGAAAACACACCGTTTTAGTGCAGAGGAAAGCAATTATGCTCAAAGAGTTATTAAAGTTTTTTAAAAATATGTACTTGTCAATCACAGGCTCCTTTACCAATCCACTAAATCAATAACAAAGCACGTTAAATTTCAGTGAACATAGAGCTGAATTGTGAACATGAAGACACTGTAATACACACCCTTTAGGGATATGTATTTGTGTTCCAACACCACAACACGTCCTTCCTTAATTCTCCCCCTTGCAAGATGTACACGTGCAACAACAATTTCCTTACCCATGTTCCCCTTCCTCTCTGAATTTCTCCCCCTTTCCTGTGGCTTCTTTGGATAGTAATCTGGTGTTACCCCTGGATCACTGCTAAAGGGTTGACAATCCATCAGAATAGAGCTGGAAGGGAGCTTGGAGGTCTTCTAGTCCAACCCCCTACACCAGCAGGAGACCTTATACCATTCCAGAGAAATGGCTGTCCAGTCTCTTCTTAAAAGCCTCCAGTGATAGAGCATCCACAACTTCTGGTGGCAAGTGGTTCCACTGGTTAATTGTCCTCACTGTCAGGAAGTTTCTCCTTAGTTCCAGGTTGCTTCTCTCCTTGATTAGTTTCCATCCGTTGCTTCTTGTCCTGCCTTCTGGTGCTTTGGAGAAGAGCTTGACTCCCTCTTCTTTGGGGCAGCCCCTGAGATATTTCTATCATGTATCCTTCTTTTCTCTAGACCAGCCATACCCAATTCCTGCAACCGTTCTTCGTATGTTTTAGCCTCCAGGCCTTTAATCATCCTAGTTGCTCTTCTTTGCACTTTTTCCAAAGTCCCGACATCCTTTTGTTGTAACGTGGCGATCAAAACTGGACGCCGCGTTCCAGCGGTGGCCTTACTAAGGCTTCACAAAGCGGTACTAACGCTTCACGTGTTTTTGATTCTGTGCCTCTGCTTGTGCAACCGATCAGCTGTGTGTTTGCGGCTTTTAAGCACCAGTCTGAAAGCTTTCCTGGTGGTGGGGTCAAAGGCTGCCGACCTGCCAACTGATCAGAGCCGGGAGAAAAAAAAGAGACCGGCTGCCACTCGCTGAGTTTTGCTGGAGTTGATAATTGCAACAGGAGTTGGCGAGACCAGCAAAATAATTAGCCTGATCTGGAAGCGTCGCAAGGAACGTCAATCCCACGCCTGCTAATGCACGCACAACGTGGTGGTAAGATGTTATTTCGACCTAGGATGGATGGAGCTGTGAGATTTGGCGAGGACAGAACGAGAACCGAAGGAAGGAAACGGGGTAGTGAAGGCAGAATGTCCCCAGGGGTGATTGGCGAACGTCCGTGGCCTAACTCAGAACATCCCTATAATTCTATTATCCTACATATGGAGATCTAATAGTGTATTGTTATCCTATGAAGTTAGAAGCCTATTGTTCTACATTCTGTGTTCTGTTATTCCCATTAACTAAAAGGA
>NW_015412177.1:0-1874 GCF_001527695.2 Protobothrops mucrosquamatus | reverse complement strand
CTGAAAGCACTATATAATTTATTGAGGAAATATTACAAAATTCATTACATACTGCCTGTAGTAATGTTCACTGGTTACTTCATTCAGCTGTACAGTTAGCTTAATAATAAAGAATAAAATTGCTTCTATCAATTATTCAAAGGAATTACTGAACCAGTTTTGCAGAATCACAGAACCAAGTTATCAGGGCTGATATCGGAGAGAAGCAGTGATTAATTCTGACATAATGAATCCCTTCCATAAAACTTGGCCCAATACCCTTAATTCAATCATTTATTATGCATTGTTTGAAGCTTCTATATTTTTTCTTCGCATTCCAGGAGACATATGGTGAGGCACATGCTTGGTATGCAGGCAGCTATAGAATCACTCCCAGGAACTTCTCTTTCAAACATTCTCTGATAAGAGGACAAGGAAACAATTCTAGAGTCTCTCCTTCTTTAGTTATGGACCCAAGATACTGCTATTTAATGAGGCAATTCCAAGAAATAAAAAAAATGATTATTCATCTCTCTCTCTCTCTCTCTCTCTCTCTCTCTCTCTCTCTCTCTCTCTCTCTCTCTCTCTCTCTCTCTCTCTCTCTCTGAAGGGAGGGAAATGATACCATATGAATATTCACTGAGCATGTGCAAACAATAAACAGACGAGAGACAGAGTCATCAGATGGTGTAGGAGTCCTTCAGTCTGGAACCTTATAAATTATAAGCAATATGGTTATATCTTAAAGTGTGTTCTTATTTGAAATCAGACACTAGCAAGAACACAGTTTATTAGGTGAACATTGATCACTAGTAAAAATCAGACTCTTCTCCATCACTTGACATACGGTAAGGTTAAATAAAGAATGGTGTCTATGGGAAAAAGGACATTAAAATATATTAAGGGATATCCAGATCCAAAAGAATTGTATGATGTTTGGCATCCTTTTATTAATGGTATTATTGAAGATAATAAAGATAGGATTCCCCAGGAGTATGGAATAGTATGGCCCAATATTTAACCTAATCTCTTAGATGTTATTATGTTTGTTTGTGTTATCTTTTTAGGAGTTGTTTTAATAAAATGGTTTTTTAAATATGTTATCTTCAACCAGTGGGGGATTCAGCACTGATCTGAGATTTAAAACATGACTCTCTCTCTGTTCTATTGCCTTCTCTCTCTCTCTCTCTCTCTCTCTCTCTCTCTCTCTCTCTCTCTCTCTCTCTCTCTCTCTCTCTCTCGTTAGCCACTACAGTCAGTTTCATGATTTATGCTCAAACAGGAGACTCTACACCATTCCAGACAAGTGGCTGTCCAGTCTCTTCTTAAAAACATTCACTGATGAAGTACCCCAACTGCCAACAACAAGCTATTCCACGGGTCAATTGTCCTCACTGTTAGGAAGTTTCTCCTTAATTTCAGGCTGCATATCTCCTTGATTAGTTTCACTCCATTGTTTCTTGCCCTGTCCTCTGGTGCTTTGGAAAATAAGTTGACCACCTTTTCTTTGTGGCAGGTCCTTAAATACTGGAATACTGCTACCATGCCATATCTAGTCCTTCTTTTCTCTAGACTGGCCCATACCTAAATCCTGCAACTGTTCTTCATATGTTTTAATTTCCAGGCTTAGTGGCTCTTCTCTGCACTTCTTCCAACGTCTCAATATCATTTTTGTAATGTGGTGAGTTAGTACTGTATAATAATAATAATAATAGTAAAGTTGGAAGGGACCTTGAAGGTCATCTAGTCCAACCCTCTGCTCAGGCAGGAAACCCTATACCATTTCGGACAAATGGCTGTCCAGTCTCTTCTTAAAAACTTCCAGTGTTGGAGCATTCACCGCTTCTGGAGGCAGGTTGTTCCACTGGTTAATTGTTCTCACTGTCAGGAAGTTT
>NW_015412176.1:0-1874 GCF_001527695.2 Protobothrops mucrosquamatus | reverse complement strand
TCCTCAGGGTGCCGTCGGCCAAGCAATGTCGGCTGGCGACCCCCAGGGGGAGGGCCTTCTCTGTGGGTGCCCCCACCCTCTGGAACGAACTACCCCCCGAGATCCGGACGATTCCGGATCTCCTTACTTTCCGCCGCACCCTCAAGACATGGCTTTTTCAGCAAGCGGGCCTGGCCTAGGGAGGATTTTAAATCGGGTTTATCTTAAGAGTAATTTTTAAATAGCACAACTTTAAATATTTGGTTTTAATTGGTTTTACTTCGGTGGGGTTGTAAATGTGTTTATGTTTTTTAATATGTTGTGAGCCGCCCTGAGTCCCGTTGGGAGAAGGGCGGGATATAAATCAAATCAAATAAATAAATAAATAAATAAACATCGACACAGATAAGCCTCCAGGGGCTTCAAGGACTCGCTGGAAGAATGCAAATGACCAGCTGTCTGCAAGGAGTATAAATCTTGTCATTCCCCACCATCCAGACAGAGCTGAAGAAGCTTCTTGGATGGGAAGCAAAACCTCTTCAAGGAAAAACAAAGAAAGTCCAATTGCCAGGTGAAAAAAAAGCACCTTTCGAACAACCATGACCTGGATGATTGAGAATCTCCATAGACATTCACTTAACAACCATGTTACTAACTTAACAACTCTAGTGGTTCACTTAACAACTGCGGCAAGAAAAGTCGTAAAATGGAGCCAAACTCACTTAGCAACAGAAACTTGGGGCTCAGTTGTGGTCGTAAGTGAAGGACTACTTGCGTGCACATTTAATTAAGAAGTCTTTTTTTTTCTTCTATTCTGATTAAGAATGTCCTTTTTTTTATTCTACATTTTTTTCTTCAGCAACTTGCAGTCTTCCAAGGAGAAGCCCCAGAGAGGAAATGTTGCTTTTTCATTGTGATCCTGGGAAATTGTTGAGAGAATTTTTTATCCTTGGAGGGGGGAAAAAAAAAACAGAAAGGAAGCACCCGCCTCCTCCATTTATGAATCTGAGAATACAAAACTCCCGCCATCTTTTTTTTTTTACAGCATGATGAGTTATGGGGGATCTTTTCTGAGTTTTCTTCTCTGTAGGGGGGGGCTGTGCCCTCTTTATCTGATCACTCCCTAAGCAGCTTCTCTCCCCACCTCTGTTTTCCAAGGTCATTCCCCCATACCATCGTATCTTCCTTCCTTCCACCAGGATATATTTAAGTTATATCCAAGTATTTTAATTAAAGGGGAGAAGCAGTGTGCTGTGTTTCCTCCTTGGATAGTTAATTATAAGGGTCGAGGAGCTTCTGCTTGTGCTCCCTTCCTGCTAAAAATACAGATTATCATGTCAGCAATTACTTAGGATAAGACATCCATTTTTAATATGATGGAAAGTGGGGAGCCCTTTTTTTTTTTTTTTTGATACTTTTCACGGCATATAAAGGGGAATGTTCATGGGGGAAAAAAACTTGCTATAAAACATTAACAAACAGCTGCTTCCCCCCCCCCCCCCCCCATTTCAAACCTGTTCTCTTCAATTTGGGAAAAAGAACAATCAAAATTCAATATTAACCAACTGGGAGAATTATGAAAAAACACACACGCACAAACACACACATTAGCCCACATGTTAGCATTTTTAATTTAGGAAGAGATAATAGCTAGATAGCTAGATAGTTGCTAAGATGAGAAAAAACTGGCATAGGATATCTATCTATCTATCTATCTATCTATCTATCTATCTATCTATCTATCTATCTATCTATCTATCTATCTATCTATCTATCTATCTATCTAATAGATATCCTATGCCAGTTTTTTTCTAATCTTAGCAACTTTAAAATGGGTGGACTTCAACTCCCAGAATTCCCCAGCTAGCATGACTGGCTGGGGAATTCTGGGAGTT
>NW_015412175.1:0-1874 GCF_001527695.2 Protobothrops mucrosquamatus | reverse complement strand
TCTCTCCTTGATTAGTTTCCACCCGTTGCTTCTTGTCCTGCCTTCAGGCGCTTTGGAGAATAGCTTGACTCCCTCTTCTTTATGGCAACCCCTGAGATATTGGAACACTGCTATCATGTCCCCCCTCGTCCTTCTCTTCATTAAACTAGACATACCCAATTCCAGCAGCCGTTCCTTATATGCTTTAGCCTCCAGTCCCACATCAACATCTGCCTATCCCAGGTCCTTGGGAAGGACTCAGTAGGTGGATCAAGGTGGTTGACTGTACGACCATAATAATAAGTTAGCATTGCAGTGTGATCGGGTGAGTCCCCTTACCTGCTTACCATGTGCTAGTTCAATTTCCATTACTGTATTGATTGACTGGAGAAAAGTACTATGCAAATTAGACTGTTTTTTTAGCTGAGAGGAAACGCTAAGTGAAATAACACCCTTAAGAAGATTATATGTGATCTGATAGAAGGTCCATTCGCTACAGTCTGTTGCTACCTGCAAAGATGTTCTTGAGAAGTTCAGAAGCATCCCATTACCTAAATCCCTTAAGGGGCATTTCTTGATTTGAATAAACCCCTGAGCACTTCCGAAGTTCCAAGGATTTTATTCATGTCCCCATTCAGTCACCTTAAAAATTACAAGAGAAATGCTGTTTTCATTTCCAGTGGCCTCTTCTCCATCAGAAGGATTATGGTGACAATTACAAGATCATTTTGGCCAAAGAACAGATGCAATCCACAAAGATTAGGCATGGCCAGGTCACAGTGAAATAATACTGCACTATCCAATCAAGACTGCATCCAAATGTTCAAAAGACAATGCCTTATCTATACTAATATGTCCAGAAAGAGCCGTTTGAGACCCACAACGCTTAATCCCTGGACTGTACCAATTAAAGTTCAACATATTCAGCAAACGACAACCCATCACTCTTTCCTTAATTGGTACCACTCTTCAACCAGAAGGAAATGTCTTCTAATATTCAACTGGGACGTGGTTTTCCTCTCAGTTTTATCCACGATTCCATGCTCCAGACTCTAAGGTGACAGAGGAAAAGAGTAGACTTTCTCCCGTGTCCTTAAAAAATATTACTACCCATCTCCTATTATCTTTTCTGAAGGAAAAACACATCCAGTTCTCTCAAATTCTCCTGGGTCAACTTGGTATGTTTCTTGTCCCCTGATCATCTAGACTTCCTTTCTCTGCACCTATTCTAGGTTCTCTGAATCTTTTGGGGGGGTGTCTTTTTTTGGGGGGGGGGCAGGCAGTATCCAACACTGGACAAAGAATTTGAAAGGATAGGCCCAATGCAGAACAAAGTTGAACAATTGCTTTCCATGGACAATTGTTCTTCTCGTGAACCGAGGGATACCCAGACAATTTAAGGATTTTAACCTCAACCTGGACGTTTTGTGCTGCCATTCATCATCTGGCACCCTCTAAACTTTCTGTGACTGCTGCAAATTTTTGAAAACCACAATTCTAATTATTATTATTATTATTATTATTAATTGGACTTATATGCCGCCCTTCTCCCCATGGGACTCAGGGCGGCTCACAGCATATTAAAACAATATAAAACATTATCCCCAATAAAAGCCCATTAAAAACCAAATATTTATCGCTGTGTCTTATTAAAATCATTAAAATTGTCCCTATTTAAAATTCACCCTAGGTCAGACCCGCTTGTTGAAAAAGCCATGTCTTGAGGGCGCGGCGGAAGGTTAGGAGATCCGGAATCGTCCGGATCTCGGGGGGTAGTTCGTTCCAGAGGGTGGGGGCACCCACAGAGAAGGCCCTCCCCCTGGGGGTCGCCAGCCGGCATTGCTTGGCCGACGGCACCCTGAGGAGGCCCGCTCTGTGGGAGCGTACCGGTCTGT
>NW_015412174.1:0-1874 GCF_001527695.2 Protobothrops mucrosquamatus | reverse complement strand
AGAGAGAGAGAGAGAGAGAAAGAGAGAGAGAAAGAGAGAGAGAGAGAGAGAGAGGAAAGAGAGGGAGAGGAAAGAGGCATAAAATAATTCATTTGCATTTAATTGTAATGGTTCAAAGAATGTTCGGAAAAATGTTCGGCCCTCCAGCACGTTCACTTCATCCAATCTGGCCCTCTTTGAAAAAAGTTTGGACACCCCTGGTGTAAGGTCATTTACGGTAGTATGTGAAAGAGAAAACTGTTTTGGGGATACTTGAATTTGTTTTGTTTCTCCATCTTTACCACTTATCAAAATAAATGCCTAAAGACATCCTTCTATCAAAAAGTGTTGATATCCCCCTCTGCTTTTCAAACATTAGAATGCTTTCAAAGCTTACTTTATTGGTTGACTTTTACTTAAAGAACTAGATCTGCTTTTACCACAACTGTTGCTGTTATTATGTATAGTTACTATATACAAGCTATTAATCTCATATTTTTGCAATACACTGTATGAACTTTAAGTAATACAGAAATCTTTCTCTAAGTCTAAGATATTCAGATGGAATGCCACATGAGATGTATTGAGGCTGAGGCAAGCATGATATTGAACTTGGCCTCAGCATTCTAGTTAGACTGAAAACGAAACTGGGGAGGTCCTGGCACACAAATATTTGCTATGTTAATGCAGAATCCTTTTAAATCTAAATAATGCATATTTATTTTCTTGGATATTGTAATTATTTTCTTTTCCCCAATCAAAGGTTTGGACATCTAAATGTGGCTCGCATCTTGCTGGAAAATGGAGCTGATCTTAATGCACAGAATAAATTGGGAGCCAGTGTACTCACCATAGCATCACGGGGCGGCCATATCAGTGTGATTAAGCTGCTTCTGGAATCTGGTGCTTATGTTGACAATTATGATCACTTGAGCGTCAGCTTGGACAGCAGTAAAGAGGAAATGCCAGCTGTCACTCCCCTTATGACAGCTGTCCAACATGGACATGAGGCAGTTGTCCATCTTCTATTGGACTGGGGAGCTGATTGTAATTACTCAGTGAAGACTGTGGGTTGGACTCCCCTGATGTTGGCAGCTGTTAGTGGAAGAGTTAGTTTAGCCCAACAGCTTATGAACAAAGGAACCAATCCTGATCATCTGAATATTCTGCATAAAACACCGTATGAAATATCTGTGGATTTCAAACAGGAAGATATGATGGATTATTTAGCACCTTTGACAACAGTTAGACCTCAGACAGGTATGAGCTGTTTTCGCTTTATCTTGGGGTTTGGTATAATTGTTTTTTAGCAACTAATACCAGTAGATAACTTGCTGTATCTAATAGATAGTGAGTTAAGCCAAGTCAACTGAGGCCTAAGATATATAACACATAAAATATTTAACTGTCACTGTTCTTTTTTTTAACTTCAATGTAAATACACAGTCCAGATTCTTCTGTTTAGAAAAATTATCCTTTATCATATCAGATTTTTTTAAAAAAGTAATGTCCTCATGTGCTTATACCCAGAATAAAAAAGCTGCACTGTGGATGCATGATACATCTTTTATGTATTATCTGAGCTTATGCCTGGCATTAAATTGTAAATTATGACCAAAATATGATCCAAAATGCCTGGGGGATGCAAAAAAACAATCAAACCACATTGCAACTTAATGAAATGTATATTGCTAAGTTTGAGGAGCACCCGGAGGCTTCAACTGGTCCAGAACGCGGCCGCGCGGGCGGTGTTGGGAGGGACTCGTCACTCCCATGTAACACCGCTGTTGCGCGAGCTGCACTGGTTGCCAGTGGCCTTCCGGGTGCGCTTTAAGGTGTTAGTTACCACCTTTAAAGCGCTCCATGGCATAGGACCTGGCTATCTCCGAGACCGC
>NW_015412173.1:0-1874 GCF_001527695.2 Protobothrops mucrosquamatus | reverse complement strand
GGAAAATATTTGAGATGAGGGAGGGAGAAAAACAGGCAAGAAACACAGCTGGGGAGGTGTCAACCTTTGTGAGGAATGAAGAAATGCACCATCACCTGGAAGTGGCCAAGCACATGGCCCTCACCTACTTCACATATCTGGCTTGGTGGGCTTTGGGGGAGGGGATGCTATGAGCAACATGAGAGTCAACGTTACCTGCACAATGCTGTCCAGCCCCCAGCCTGCCTGGTTTCGGCAGGCAGCGATGTGCTCTCCTCACAGTGCCAAGAGGCTGAGCCAGGCAGTGCGAATCCGAAAAGTAGCGTGAGGCCACCCAGCCCCCAGCCTGCCTGGTTTCGGCAGGCAGCAGGGCGCTCTCCTCACAGCATCGAGAGGCTGAGCTGGGCAGTGTGAAGCTCGCCAGCTTTGCACCTTGCTGCCTGCTGAAATTGGGCAGGCTGGTGGCTAGGCAGCATTGCACTTCTCATCAGATTTGTGCCACCCAGCTTAGCTCTTGGCGCTGTGAGAAGAGCGCCCTGCTGCCTGCAGAAATCCCTCCCTTGGAGCCCATCAAGCTGCATATGTGAAGTAGTTGAGGGCCATTTGCTGGCCACTTCCAAGTGATGGTGCATTTCTTCATTGCTCACAAAGGGTAACATCTCCCCAGCATGCCCCCAGGGGGCAGGGCCAACGTGGCAGGGGCTGATCCCTTGCTGTTTCCAGACGGCCTTATGGAGCTAAGACTGAATGTGTTTGAGCATAGATGGCCACCACAAAATTGTACATTGGCTCCCAGGAGGCCTGGACCGGGGCCAAGACAGCAGGGGCCGTTCCCTCACTGTTTCCAGGATGGCTTCACGGGCCACATGAAACCATGATGTGGGTCGCATCCGGCCCCTAGGCCTTGTGTTTGACATGTCTGATTTATATAATTAATTAATCTAAAATCAGAAGTAGAGGTGTTTTTTTTTTCTTTTTGAGAATGCAGTGCTCTTTTTGATAATACAGGAGAAGCTCAAAACAGTGTAAAACCAGCACCAAAATATATTGGTTTTTTTTAAATATTTATTTATTTAACAAATTTCTACAACTTCATCAGAAGTGACTTTGGGAGATTTACAAATAAAATTCTTTGTAAAATCCATTATTTTATAATTAAATGATACAATCCACTGGTTACTATGGAATACCGAAGTACACATTTTCTAGAATAAAACAGAAATAAATACACTGATCCAGAATGCCTGTCAAAAGATATAGGTGTGCACAAAACGAAATATAAGGCTTTGAACTTGATACAATGTTGAAAATGTTCTGCCATTTCAGGTTGGCTGCTTTCTCATGACTAAACTCAAAACAATTCAAGCATTCCAGGTACAGGAAACAATGAAAACTTAAAGTCAGTTTTTTGCTCCTTGATTTGAACCAGAGCAACGCCGAACGAGTGACAGAAGACTCTACTAATTACTACTGCCCATACTGACAAATTTATTTATTTTTTTAAATAATATCTTACAGGCAAGTTTTGAATCTGAAAAAGCAGAAGCTGAATATCTGTTTGTTAATAGATAACTGTAGAAATTGCTATTAGAAAATCTAGTTCCCCTTCTCAGTGAAATAAGACAGATATTTTCAAATTCTTTAAATACATTTCATGGCATGTTCATCAGATATATAGCACAGTATAAGGAGGAGACAAATATGCCCAAACTCACATACAGTGTTTGTGTTTGTGTGTGTGTGTGTGTGTGTGTGTGTGTGTGTGTGTGTGTGTGTGTGTGTGTGTGAGAGAGAGAGAGAGAGAGAGAGAGAGAGAGAGATTCACTCATAAGAGATCTTAATGCAAGGTCCACTGTTACAATGTTGGTTTAGTTTAACTTTGGATGTACACACAT
>NW_015412172.1:9906-11780 GCF_001527695.2 Protobothrops mucrosquamatus | reverse complement strand
TACCTTCGAGACCGCCTTCTGCCACAGATTACCTCCCATCGGCCTGTACGCTCCCACAGGGTGGGTCTCCTCAGGGTGCCGTCGGCCAGACAGTGCCAGCTGGCGACCCCAAGGGGGAGGGCCTTCTCTGTGGGAGCTCCCACCCTCTGGAATGAGCTGCCCCCAGAGATCAGGGTGATCCCTGATCTCCCTTCCTTCCACCGCGCCCTTAAGACATGGCTATTCCAACAAGCGGGACTGGCCTAGGGCAATTTTTAGAGGGGTTTTAATCATATTTTAAATTAGACTATATTTAAATATTTCTTCTTAATTAATTTTAATTCTGTAATTGTTATTTGTGTATTTTTAATCGATTGTCAGCCGCCCTGAGTCCGCAAGGAGAAGGGCGGGATATAAATTTAATAAATAAATAAATAAATAAATAAATATCAATTTTGGGATGAGAGGCAGGAAAGTGACAGTCTGTGGGCTGCATTGTTGGCTGAATAGGGAGAAGGTCATAGAGTTGGTGGAAGTTTTTCTTTTTCTTCACACTTTCGGCATTGTTTTTACGTATTGATGTAAGATTCTTTGTATTTTGACGTTTCTTTCTGGTTTATTAAATCAAGAATGGACTGAAAGGTCTAAAGCTGAGATGTATTAATTTATTTATCAATTTTATTGGCCTCCCATCTTCTGGCAGGGCAACTCTGGGCGATTTACAAAGGTGGGAGAGGTTCCCACAGCCAAGATGGTGCCACCTGTTTTCTAGCCACCTGATTTTTGTAAGTCTGATGTCCCTCCCCCCTCTGGTTGTGTGAATGCCCTTGGTGGGGTGGGACATTCCTGTTGTGTCCTGAGCCTGCAGTAGCAGGCTCGGGACGTTGTCATGGTAACGGGCTCTTGCAAAGCTGCCCTGGACCAGACAGAGCGGCACCAGCCTGCGCGCCTGCACGAGGTGCAAAGCGCGCCATTTTCCTTGTATCTTTTTTACCCGGGGATCCTAGCCATTGAAAAGAGAAGAAAGAGGCCTGCGAGCCTCTGAGTTGTGACGGAGCAATCAGAAGGAGAATAAAGAACTTGTTGCTGACAGTATGTGTGCCATTCTTTCGCTATTAAGATGAGGACTTAACACTGGCGACGAAGGTGGGATCGTCTTGCAAACGGGAAGAAGAAAATTGTAAGACTTACCCAAAGGAGTCCTTGAAGAAGGAAGACGGCGTTAAATTCAGCGTCTGGCCTGCCAGTACAGTGTCGCTGGAGGTAAGCTGGCTGATAGACCCCTTCCTGAATAGCAAGTAAGGATGGCAAAGATTGGGAGGCTGTCAGAATTCGATGTAGCTTGCCCAGAGAGATGGGAGTCTTATGTTGCTAGAGCAGAGACTTACTTCAGAGTAAATCAAGTTAGAGAAGATGGCTTGAAGGCTGCAACCCTGTTGTGTGTATGCGGTCAAGATGTGTTTGAGATTGCAGAAAACTTGGCAGCCCATGCTCCTCTAGAGTCTGTAACATACACAGACTTAAAAAATTTATTAAAAGAGCATTTCCAACCAGAGATGTCTGTCATTGCATGGAGACATACTTTTGGACAAAGGGACCAGAAGGCAGGAGAATCAGCCAAGGAATTTATTGCAGCATTAAGAAGAGCAGCCAAAACATGTGACTTTAAGGATTTAGAAGAAAGACTTAGAGACCATTTTGTATGCGGTTTAAGGAACAGAGGGCTGCAACAAAAACTCTTTGCAAGGAAAGACCTCTCGTTCCAAGATGCTTTGAGAGAGGTGACAGCTGAAGAGGCAGCAGGTGGGGCAGTCAAACACATGCAGCCCATCAAGAACAATTCAGAAGAAGTTCCTGTGCACCACGAGGAAGTCCAAGAAGGCCCGGAAGAAGAT
>NW_015412172.1:0-1802 GCF_001527695.2 Protobothrops mucrosquamatus | reverse complement strand
AAAACAAGACCAGGAGCTGACTGTGGCTCAGATCATGAGCTTCTCGTTGCAAAATTTAGGCTTAAATTGAAGAAAGTAGGGAAAAGCACTAGGCCACTCAGGTATGAACTAAATCATATTCCTGATGAATATACAGTAGAGGTGACAAATAGATTTAAGGAATTAGATCTGATAGACAGAGTGCCTGAAGAACTATGGATGGAAGTTCGCAACATTGTACAAGAGGTAGCAACTAAAACCATCCCAAAGAAAAAGAAATGCAAGAAAGCAAAATGGCTGTCTGAGGAAGCTTTGCAAATAGCTGAGGAAAGAAGGGAAGCGAAAGGCAAAGGAGAAAGAGAAAGATGCACCCAATTGAATGCAGAATTCCAGAGAATAGCTAGAAGAGATAAGAATACCTTCTTAAATGAACAGTGCAAAGAAATAGAAGAAAACAACAGAATAGGGAGGACCAGAGATCTCTTCAAGAAAATTGGAGATATGAAGGGAACGTTTCATGCAAAGATGGGCATGATAAAGGACCAAGATGGCAGGGACCTAACAGAGGCAGAAGAGATTAAGAAGAGGTGGCAAAACTACACAGAATAACTATACAAGAATGAGGTTAACGTCCCAGATAACCACGATGGGATGGTCACTGACCTCGAACCAGACATCCTAGAATGTGAAGTGAAATGGGCCTTAGGAAATCTGAGCAACAACAAAGCTAGTGGAGGGGACAGTATTCCAGCTGAGCTATTCAAAATCTTAAAAGACAATGCAGTAAAAGTGCTACACTCAATTTGCCAGCAAATTTGGAAAACTCAACAGTGGCCACAGGATTGGAAAAGGTCAGTTTACATTCCAATTCCAAAGAAAGGCAATGCCAAAGAATGTTCAAACTATTGCACCATTGTACTCACTTCACATGCTAGTAAAGTTATGCTTAAAATCCTACAAGCTAGACTCCAGCAGTATGTGGATCGAGAACTACCAGAAGTACAGGCAGGATTTCGAAGAGGCAGAGGAACTAGAGATCAAATTGCCAACATACGCTGGATCATGGAGAAAGCTAGGGAGTTCCAGAAAAACATCAACTTCTGCTTCATTGACTATGCTAAAGCCTTTGATTGTATGGATCACAACAAATTGTGGCAAGTTCTTAAGGAGATGGGAGTACCAGACCATCTTATTTGTCTCTTGAGAAACCTATATGTGGGTCAAGAAGCAATAGTGAGAACTGGACACGGAACCACTGATTGGTTCAAAATTGGGAAAGGAGTCCGGCAAGACTGTATACTGTTGCCCTGCCTATTTAATTTATATGCAGAGCACATCATGAGAAAGGCAGGGCTAGATGAATCAAAAGTTGGAATTAAGATTGCCGGGAGAAATATCAATAACCTAAGATATGCAGATGATACCAAATTAATGGCAGAAAGTGAAGAGGAACTAAAGAGGCTCTTGATGCGGGTGAAGAAGGAGAGTGCAAAAGTTGGCTTGAAACTCAACATTAAGAAAACCAAAATCATGGCATCCGGCCCTCTCAATTCCTGGCAAATAGATGGGGAAGAAATGGAGGTAGTGACAGATTTTATTTTCCTGGGCTCCAAGATCACCTCAGAGATCACCTCAGATGGGGACTGCAGCCAAGAAATTAAAAGACGCTTGCTCCTGGGGAGGAAAGCTATGGCAAATCTAGACAGCATACTAAAAAGCAGAGACATCACCCTGCCAACAAAAGTGCATATAGTCAAGGCCATGGTTTTCCCAGTTGCAATGTATGGATGTGAAAGTTGGACCATAAGAAAGGCTGAGCGACA
>NW_015412171.1:0-1874 GCF_001527695.2 Protobothrops mucrosquamatus | reverse complement strand
GCAACAAATGTCAGTGCCCTCCTAACCATACCCATGCACTCTGAATTTGTTGGTGATGTCCATTTTGCTCTATGAGTTCATGGTGACCTAACCCTAACCCTAAGTGGAATTTTCCTCCTATGGGATTTTCCCATGTATTTTACCAGGAAAGATAGATAGGGCAGGCAACAAAGGTCAGTGCCCTCCTAACCATACCCATTCACTCTGATTTGTTGGCGATGTCTATTTTGCTCTATGAGTTCATGGTGACCTAACCCTAACCCTGAGTGGAATTTTTCTCCTATGGGATTTTCCCATGTATTTTACCAGGAAAGATAGATAGGGCAGGAAACAAAGTTCAGTGCCCTCCTAACCATACCCATGCACTCCGAATTTGTTGGCGATGTCCATTTTGCTCTATGAGTTCATGGTGACCTAACCCTAACCCTAAGTGGAATTTTTCTCCTATGGGACTTTCCCATGTATTTTACCAGGAAAGATAGATAGGGCAGGCAACAAAGGTCAGTGCCCTCCTAACCATACCCATGCACTCCGAATTTGTTGGCGATGTCCATTTTGCTCTATGAGTTCATGGTGACCTAACCCTAACCCTAAGTGGAATTTTCCTCCTATGGGATTTTCCAATGTATTTTACCAGGAAAGATAGATAGGGCAGGTAACAAAGGTCAGTGCCCTCCTAACCATACCCATACACTCCGAATTTGTTGGCGATGTCCATTTTGCTCTATGAGTTCATGGTGACCTAACCCTAACCCTAAGTGGAATTTTCCTACTATGGGATTTTCCCATGTATTTTACCAGGAAAGATAGATAGGGCAGGCTACAAAAGTCAGTACCCTTCTAACCATACCCAAGCACTCCGAATTTGTTGGCGATGTCATTTTTGCTCTATCAGTTCATGGTGACCTAACCCTAACCCTAAGTGGAATTTTCCTCCTATGGGATTTTCCAATGTATTTTACCAGGAAAGATAGATAGGGCAGGCAACAAAGGTCAGTGCCCTCCTAACCATACCAAAGCACTCTGAATTTTTTGGCGATGTCTATTTTGATCTATGAGTACATGGTGACCTAACCCTAACCCTAAGTTGAATTTTCCTCCTATGGAATTTTCCCATGTATTTTACCAGGAAAGATGGATAGGGCAGGATACAAAGGACAGTGCCCTCCTAACCATACCCAAGATCTCTGAATTTGTTGGCGATTTCTATTTTGCTCTATGAGTTCATGGCGACCTAACCCTAACCCTAAGTGGAATTTTCCTCCTATGAAATTTTTTCATGTATTTTACCAGGAAAGATAGATAGGGCAGGCAACAAAGGTCAGTGCCCTCCTAACCATACCAAAGCACTCTGAATTTTTTGGTGATGTCTATTTTGATCTATGAGTTCATGGTGACCTAACCCTAACCCTAAGTGGAATTTTCCTCCTATGGGATTTCCCCATGTATTTTACCAGGAAAGATAGATAGGGCAGGATACAAAGGGCAGTGCCCTCCTAACCATACCCAAGATCTCTGAATTTGTTGGCGATTTCCATTTTGCTCTATGAGTTCATGGTGACCTAACCCTAACCCTAACCCTAACCCATGGTGACCTAACCCTAACCCTTCCTCCTATGGGATTTTCCCATGTATTTTACCAGGAAAGTTAGATAGCGCAGGATACAAAAGTCAGTGCCCTTCTAACCATACCCAAGCACTCCGAATTTCTGGGTGATGTCCATTTTGCTCTATGAGTTTATGGTGACCCAACCCTAACCCTAAGTGGAATTTTCTTCCTATGGGATTTTCCCATATATTTTGCCAGGAAACATAGATAGGGCAGGCTAGAAAGGTATATGCCCTACTAACCATACCCAAGCACTCTGAATTTG
>NW_015412170.1:0-1874 GCF_001527695.2 Protobothrops mucrosquamatus | reverse complement strand
GGCTCTGAACATGACGGAGAGGAGATGGCTAGGTCTCCCTCTCCCGGCCCTTCCCCTCTGGTGCAGCCTTCGGTGCCTTCCGACAGCGAGGAGTTTGGCCAGGAGCCCGGTGTTTCTGGGATTGGCCAGGAGCCCGGTGTTTCTGGACTTGGCCAGGAGCCCGGTACTTCTGGAACTGGCCAGGAGCCAGAAGTATCAGGTTCAGAAGAGGATAAGTTTTGGCTGGATCCACGCCAGCGTCGAAGAGATAGGCGTGCGCAGCAGCAGACACGTCGGGCCAGACAATTCCGCTGAGTCACTGGGCCACACCCCACTGGCTATATAAGCAAGGGGTGTGGCATGTGAATTTTCGTGACGGACAAAGTTTGAGGAACACTCGGTTGCAAGCATTCTGGCAAGTTCTCGTGGCTTATCTTTGTTTGCTGTGGTTTATCATTAAAGACTTGGCAGGCAGCTACGAAGTGGCTGCCAAGACATTCCGTTGCCTTCGTCGGTGCCGAGTAGTTTGTCAGGCCTCGGCTGACTGGTTGGGGTGTGTGGGTCGGACGGGGGACAGAACAGTCATGTGGCAAGCATGGCTAAATGCCAAAGGCGCATAAAAAGCTGTTACTTTCCCACTGAAGTGGTACCTATTAATCTACTTGCATTTGCATACTTTAGAACTGCTAGGTTGGCAGGGGTTGGTGCAACTAATGGGAGTTCACCCCATTTCATGGAGGTCATGTCTTGAACCCAGGCCGATAGCTCTTCAGCTAACAAGCTCAGCATCTTTAACCACTGAGCCATTGCATCTCCTGAATAATTAACACATTTGGTTAACACAGTTGGTTAATAATTTGGGAAATTATATGGCTTACATATTACATTTTAGAACAGACACAATGACATGCACACATACACAATGACACAACAGTAATATTCTTGCAGGCAGGGAGATAGGTGTGCACAGAATGGTAGATCAATAAAGCTATATATCAATTTGTTCTATTCCAACCTTTTCTGAAGAGCCCTGGGGTGCAGTGGTTAGAATGCAGTATTGCAGGCAAAATCTGCCCACAGCCTGGAGTTTGTTCCTAACAGGCTCAAGGTTGACTCAGCCTTCCATTCTTCTGAAGTTGGTAAAATGAGGAGCCAAATTGTTGGGAGTAATATGCTGACACCATAAACCTCCCAGAGAGTGCTTTAAAGCATTATGAGGCAGTATATAAATCTAAATAAATGCTATTGCTATTCATCAGGAGTCTTTGTAGGCAGATGAAGAAAGGAGGAAAAAAATACATTGCCGCATGCTGCTTACATTATTATTTTTGCATTGTTGGAACAGAAACCAATGCAACTCTTCTATTTTAACAAATCTGATTTATGAGACCTATCCAGTTTATCTGGTTGGGTTCTGAAAGCTGCCCTCACAAGCACATCCATTACAAGGTGGCTGAAGGCAAGAGTGGACTTCGAAGGGAAGCAAAAGTCAATAGTGTTCTTTAGTTTTTGCTTCCTAGATCATTGCAACTGGTTTAAGACATGCTGCCTTTGAGTTTGGAGTTGGTTAAAAGACATCAAATCATTGAGACACTTTAGAAAAAACTATACACAGATGGAAAGCCAACATTTTAAATGGTTTAAGATACCGGAGGACCTGGACAGACTTGAACATTGGGCGCTATCTAACAAAATGAAATTCAATGGTGAAAAAAGTAAGGTTCTACATTTAGGCAAGAAAAACCAAATGTACAGGTATAGTATTGGGGGTACCTTGTTCAATAGTAGTAACTGTGAGAGGGATCTCGGAGTCCTAGTGGACAATCACTTAAATATGAGCCAGCATGTGCTGCAGCTGCCAAAAAAGCCAACACAGTGCTGGGCTGCATTAACAG
>NW_015412168.1:0-1875 GCF_001527695.2 Protobothrops mucrosquamatus | reverse complement strand
CCCCCCCCCCACCGACCCACAGACTGTGCCATTGAATTCAAGCCTGGGGCAAAACTCCCGAAGCCCAGATTATACTCCATGAGCCCAAAGGAGAAGGAGGAAATGGAAAGATTCATAAAGAAAAACCTAGAAAGGGGGTTCATTGAGCCATCCAAGCCTAAAGTGGCTGCCCCAGTCCTCTTTAGAGAGAAGGACAGCTCTTTACGCTTATGTGTGGATTATAGAACCCTGAATACAATCAGTGAAAGCAACCTATACCCTCTGCCCCTCATGAAAGACATGTTGTCACACCTCTCGAAAGGGAATTTTTTTTTCTAAACTAGATCTAAGGGAAGCTTACTATCGCGTGAGAATTAAGGAAGGGGATGAATGGAAGACCGCATTTAACTGCCCCATGGGGTGCTACCAATTCAAAGTCTTGCCATTTGGATTACAAGGGGCCCCCACAGTATTTATGCAATTAATCAATGACGTTCTAAGGGAGCACCTATTTAAGGGGGTCCTTGTTTACTTCGATGACATTCTTATCTTCACCGAATCAAAAGAGGAACATGTCAACCTAGTCAGAAAGGTTTTAAAGAAACTGCGAGCCACCCACCTATATGCCAAACTCTCGAAATGCGAATTCCACCAGGAAAAGATAGACTACCTAGGTTATCGCATATCCCCACAAGGCATTGAAATGGACCCAGAGTAGGTCAGGGCAGTATTAGATTGGGCACCACCCTGCACAAGAAAGCAACTACAAAGTTTCCTGGGCTTTGCAAACTTTTACCGTCAATTCATCCCCTCATTTGCTCAGATAGCCCTACCCCTCACTAACTTACTAAAAACAAAGGGAGCATCCTCAGTAAAACCTAACCAGCCACTAACATGGACAATGGAGTGCCAAGCAGTGTTTG
The DNA here is from genome assembly GCF_001527695.2 of Protobothrops mucrosquamatus. NCBI lineage: Eukaryota > Metazoa > Chordata > Lepidosauria > Squamata > Viperidae > Protobothrops > Protobothrops mucrosquamatus. The sequence continues at coordinate 973 of NW_015412168.1, read as the reverse complement.
AGAGATTAAAGAGACTTTTTTCTGCCGAACCAGTACTGAGGCACCCAGACATGGATAAGCCCTTCATAATACAGGCGGATGCAAGTGATGTGGCAGTGGGGGCTGTTCTATTACAAGAAAACGATGAAGGGGTATTGCAACCCTGTGCGTATACATCCAAGAAACTCACGGAAACAGAACAGCGCCCAAAGTGGTTGCAAGGGAAATCGCCAGGACTATTACAAACAGTGGCAAATCCCTCAGCCCCCTGGAGGGAAATAGCCATGGATTTTATAGTGGAATTGCCATAAAGCAATGGGAATACTGTTGTCTGGATGGTCACGGACTTGTTTTCCAAACAGGTACACTTTATCCCTTGCCAAAAGATTCCCACCGCAAAAGCTTTAGCGATACTTTTCGTCCAGCATATTTACAGATTGCATGGGGCACCCCAACACATCATCTCTGATAGGGGAGTGCAATTTACGTCTGAATTTTGGAAGGAATTTTTATCCCTCTTAGGGACCACTCAGGGACTAACATCTAGCCATCATCCACAAGGAAATGGAGGGGCTGAAAAAATGAACTCAGTACTTGAGCAATATTTAAGATGTTTTTTGAATTCCCAGCAGTCCGATTGGACGGACCTACTCCCTTTCGCAGAAGTTGCCTACAATAATGCAGTCCACTCCAGCACAGGTTACACTCCTTTTCAAATAGCCAACGGCCAAAGTTTCAACCCCATGCCAGAATTAACCCCAAACGAACCAACGATCCCATCACTGAAAGAATGGATGGAAAAACTACAAAACACCTGGCCAATAGTTAGAAAAGCACTAGATGAAGCCAGGCAGGCCTACAAAGCACGCCGATAAAAAAAAGGGTTGAGCCTACACCATTCATTATAGGAGAAATGGTGTACTTATCTACAAAATACCTAAAGTCCCTACAGCCCTGTAAAAAACTTGGACCAAAATATATAGGGCCTTTTCCA
>NW_015412167.1:0-1875 GCF_001527695.2 Protobothrops mucrosquamatus | reverse complement strand
CCGGAACGCGGCGGAACCGCGTTCCGGCACCTTTTTCCGGGCCGGCCGCACCGGAAATAGCCCCTCCCACACCGGAAATAGCCCCTCCCAAATTTTACTTGCATTCCTGTTCTCTAAAGGGGCGGTCCTAGGGTTTGATGAGGGCGTGGCCAGGTTTGAGTTCCGCCACCTTTTCTCCGAGAAAAAAAGCCCTGCTTATCAGTCATTTTTCCCCCCCTGTGACACTATTTCATTTTAAGTGTGTTCCATGAAATCTTCTCTTGCAGGGTTTGGTATCACTTTTCTTTCTGCATTTTTATAAACCTTGGGACACCTTTAGACTTGCAGATGCCTGTCTCCTGTGCGCCGAAAATTCTATTTTAGTAGCCCAAGCATTGATTCTTGTGCCTAATCATCAAATGCTGAAATAATCATTAAATCATTCTACAGTATAATCTTTTGGCCACCTTTAAAACAACTCACCAGAATACGGCCTATAGACGTCTGAGCTGAGATCATCATAACCACCCTGTCTTGGAACTTTCCTTTCCAAAAACTCATCAGGAGCATCTTATTAGTAAACAGCTATCAAGATAAAAATAAACGTTAAGACTTTACGCTGCTCATCTGCATTAAAACAAGGGCCTTATTTAATTGCCTTCTGTGTGCCTCTTATATGGTGCAGGGCCAAAACTTTATTCTGGAATTGCTCTCAAACAGATTTATTTAGTTATTTGGCTATTGCACAACCACAATTCAATCTCAATAATATTCCTTTCCACTGGTTATTTTAGGATTATAACACAATAACAGAGTTGGGAGGGACTTAGTCCAACACGCTGCTCAGGCAGGAAACCCTATACCATTTCAGACAAATGATTATCCAATCTCTTCTTAAAAACTTCCAGTGAATTATGAACCATAAAGTATGACATCTGGAAAGGAAGGGACAGAAAAGCCCTTAAAAAAGCACTCTCAACTGAAATGCCAGTTTCTCATCAGAGTGTTATAATAGAAAGTTATCCAGAAATGTAAGGATACATTATTTTATATTTAATATCCTGCTTCTCTTCCCAAGTGTGGTGAAATTCAAATGGTGATAAAGTAGGGTTTGTTTTCTTCAGGGAATGGAGAGTGGGCATCCATAGGTCACTAGGGAATATTGTAAATAAGCAATGAATATCAAATGGATACATCAATAACATGCAATCAAAGCACCGATTCTCCATCTGAATTCTCAGAAGAGTCCAAGATATTCCACTTCCGTTACATGTAACTCTCTATCTGATTTTAACTTCATGTGTAAGATACAATACTCAGATATATAATCCTAACAGAGTTTTGCCCCATTCTCTTTCTATTGGCTTACCTGAAATCGAATGGAATATCTAAAGAAACACCCATGTAATACGTATCGGATTACTCTGACCATCAAGATGATAATGATACCTCCCACAAAAATAAAGAGACAAGAAGTGATAAAGGCCAGCTGGAGATAATCACTACACTGGCCTCCAAATTCTTCAGACCAGCTGTTGATGGTACGTAGGACTCCTGGCTTGTGGGCCATTTTTTTCCACTTCCTTTTTGTTCCCTTGGGGAATTCTAAGAAATTCTATTTCTTTGCAGAATCTTTATGATGTCACTGCCACTATACAGACAATGTCAGTATGTGTATGTGTGTGTATATGAGAGACAGAGAGAGAGAGAGAGAGAGAGAGAGAGAGAGAGAGAGAGAGAGAGAGAGAGAGAGAGAGTCTATACACCAGGGGTGACAAACTTGCAAAGTCACATGACGTGTCAAAATGCATTGCGACTTTTTTCCCATTGCCAGCAATGGGGTGGGCGCGGGGTGGGGCGGCAGTTTGACACCCCTGCTATAGACCCACAAATGAC
>NW_015412166.1:0-1875 GCF_001527695.2 Protobothrops mucrosquamatus | reverse complement strand
GGAGAAAAGGTGGCGGAACTCAAACCTGGCCACGCCCTCATCAAACCCTAGGACCGCCCCTTTAGAGAACAGGAATGCAAGTAAAATTTGGGAGGGGCTATTTCCGGTGTGGGAGGGGCTATTTCCGGTGCGGCCGGCCCGGAAAAAGGTGCCGGAACGCGGTTCCGCCGCGTTCCGGCTGAAAAAAAGCCCTGGTCTTTATCCCATCATGCAGAACAAAGAAGAATTATATTGTTACAAGAAGGAAGACTTCAGTTAATGTTAAAAAAAAAAATTCCTCCTAAAATAAGAACATGATACGCTCCTCTTTGATATGTATGTTTAAGCACAGGCTGGATCGTCGTCTGATGAGGATGCTTTACTATGAATTCCTGCATGGGGCCATAGGTTGGATTTAATGGTTTAAAAGACTCCTTCCAACAATGAGTGTTTTCCACCTGGCGGTTGATTTTTTTCCTTGCTGAACTCAAAGTATGGGTCCCAAAGATGCTTTTTTAGGATGCAACTGGACTTTCTTGTTTTTCTTTGAAGACATTTCGCTTCTCGTCCAAAGAGCTTCTTTAAAGAAGCTCAGTCTTCAAAGAAAAACAAGAAAGCCAAGTTGCATCCTAACAAAGCATCTTTGGAACAACTATGACCTGGATGACTGAGAATCTCCATAGACATTCAAAGTATGGGTTTTCACTCTTAAAGACTTACTTAGCTTGCAACTAGGTTATTGATAGAGTGGCCTTTTCTGTGCACAAACAAACTCCCCAGACTCCAAGGACATCATTTGAGAAGTGCAGGGGTCCATCCATATTGTGGTCTTTATAATGTGGAATTAACATCATTCATTATTGTTGAGTATGATTCCTTTCTTTGTAGTTGATTAGTTTTACTTCTGTATGGCAGTCTAATCCATGTGGTGAAAAATTCCAGAACAATAGAGTAGTTCTAAAATATAAGAAATTAAAAAAGCATAAATGAGGGTTCAATCAATGTTTAGATGGCACTGTATGTGCAGACAAGAGAGAGCTCTGTCCCAGAGAAATTTGAATTGAATTGGTTCTCAAAAATTTGGACTGAACTTTTTCCAAGGAGGGCCCAACTGAGCTCCGCAAAGGAGCTGGGCTTGAGTTTTAGCTGAGAAGACTTTAATCATTGCAGATAGATGCTGAGCTCCTTTGGGGAAGTAAAAGGATTGTAAGAATTGCATTGAATTGACATAATCAGCATGAGATTTGCAGTTACTTGTAGGTTGGAAGACAATCCCCAGATATTTAAAAGTCTTGACTTGCTGTATTAGGTGATTATTTAGTCACCAGATATGCATCTTAGGGCACTTAGCAAAGACCATGACCTTGGTTTTAGAGTAATTAATTTCTAGGTGTTCTTCTTGGCAGTACTCAGTTAGTATTTGGAACACCCGTTTGAGGTCAACCTGTGTTTGGGAAAGCAAGACAGCACTATCTGTGTACAGAACTGAGATGTGTCTGTTTCCCAACTTCAGTGGATGAAAATATGGACTGTTCAGTTTGTCAATAAGGAATTAATAAATATTAAAAAAGAAGGGGGGCAAGAATGCACCCATCTTACTCTCTTCTTAGCAGGAATTTGTCTGGTGCCATGTCCATGGCATTGCATCAGACCTTCATCTGGGAGTTCTCATACAACTTACGTATAAGTACCAGTAGTCTTTTGTTCATTGAGGAAGAGTTCAATTTCTCCCATAGTCTGAGCCTGGAGATGGAGTTAAAAGAACATTTAAGGTCAATGAACACCACGTAAAGTGATGAGCACATGCAAGAGGAGTATTTCTCAACGACGTTGGAAGGTTAAATCATGGTCAATGATTGAGTGGGCTTCTTGAAGCCTGCCTGCTCATCAGCCAGT
>NW_015412165.1:0-1875 GCF_001527695.2 Protobothrops mucrosquamatus | reverse complement strand
CAAGTATAGGGAAGAACTTATTATCCAAGTTAGAGCACAGTTCAAAATAAAGAGCAAACTTCCAGGGTCGGTTTGTCTGCTTACAAAAAAAACTCACAGTTCAATTTAAGTTGCAGCAGTGGCAGCGGCTTCTAGCTTCGCCGAAGCGAAGGCGTCCTGGATCGCGGAGAAGCCTCGGGGCTCCGGAGGAGTTCTCACCGACATCGTCCACATGGGACGACTCGGGAACTCAACTCCTACCCCGGGCAGCTCACCTATCCCCTTATGCCCAGGGGAAAGGTATCAAGCCGTTTTACAGCTGATGCTAGCTGTCAAAACGGCTTTTACGCTGAAACAGGCGGGAGGCAGCAAACAGCTGCTTCCAACGAGGTCGCCTGCCACCGGAAGTCGCGCTCAAAATCAAATATTGATCCCAGAGTCACTGGGAGTCAGGTGGCATGTACATTTAATAAATATTTTATGGATAATTGGGTACAATTGTACTGTTGTTCAGTGAAGTGGTTAAGGCATCAGGCTAGAAATCAGAGGACGATGAGCTCTAGTCACAAGCCAACTGGGTGACCTTGGGCCACTCGCTGTCTCTTAGCCCTAGGAAGAAGGCAATGGCAAACCACTTTTGAAAAACTTCACAAGAAAACTGTAGGGATTTTTCCAGACACTCTCCGAGAATTGGACTCTACTGAACCCAAGGGGGGGTGAGGAAATCAACAATTAGATTCAGAGTCAAAGACTGTGAAAACTTAATAATTCAAATCCTAACCAAGAATCTAAGAATTATTAAGATAGAGTTATTCTGATTGGTCACACAGCTAGATAACTCATCATAATCATTGTAATGATGAAAATTTTAATTAACAGTGACTAAAGGCAGATGGCTTCAATCCTTACCTCTCTTATAGCAGTTTTCAGGAGTAGGAAGCCAATTACACACAGACTTTACATTCATTTCAAAAATACAGGACTGACAAAGTAAAAACTTTGCTTGACCAGGACCAGATTTTTCCAACGTATCTTTGCTGCAGTAAATTCTATTAATACTACAGGATGAAATGCTCTTTACCTGTATATCAGGTAACTCTTTGGAGCATATGGGATGAGGAGAAGAAAAAGGAGAAGGAGAAAGAGAAGGAGGAGAAATAAATTTAATTCCATTAATAAAATGATTGTTTAGTGAGTATGCAATTAATTGACTGAGGCAACCAATTTTTTAAATTGCAAAGCAAGGTAAATCACAAAACTAAATTTGTGGAACATATATGTAATTATTTAATTTATACATTTATTCTTTTCTCGGTGTAGCTGAAAGTATTATAATTAATGCTATTTTGAGACAAAAATGGCTATTAGTTCCTGATCACTTAGAAGGAAGAAAGACGTTATTTAAGAAGGAGGTGGTAATTGAAATAATTGAACTTCACGTTCTAGTTCAATTTGCTTTCTACTTCTTCCTTTTAGCAGTCACGATACAATATAGAAGAAATTTTAAACTTCAGGCAACAGTATCTAATTTCACTTGTTCTATAGCAAAGATAAAAGACCGAGAAAGTAGTTGGGTCTCTTTCTTTCTTTTGTTCTTTTGACTCAATGCCTTTGTTCACTCTCCATAGAAAGCCACAAATGATCCAACCGTATTTTATCCTGGTGTGTTCTGTGAATTGACCATTTACGATTTACTTTAGCTGCATATCATATCAACCCAAAAAAAATGGGTTAAAGGAGGCAAATATATTGTGTTAATACTGTCATGGTTTGTCTTTGCACTTTTTTCTAAAATAATTTCTTAGAAGAAGTTGAAAGAAAAAGTTTGTGTGTAAGATGTTTTCTCTCTCTCTCTCTCTCTCTCTCTCTCTCTCTCTCTCTCTCTCTCTCTCTCTC
>NW_015412164.1:0-1875 GCF_001527695.2 Protobothrops mucrosquamatus | reverse complement strand
CTGGAATATCTTAGATAATACTTAGGAGATGATCTTAGTGCAGTGCCTGGACTTTCCTCTAAACTGGTGGAAATGGCTTCCTAGTTTTATATGCTAACACCATGTGCCATAAACAATGGGATTTATTGTGTCCATACTGTACTGCCTCCTTTCGCAAAATAGAAAAGATAAAAGACCTGTCTCTTTTCCAAACTCACGCGTCTAGCTGCCTGATTCTTACTGTCATGATTTTGCATATACTCAAGCCACAGCATCATACTTGTTCTTAAACCTCCATATTTACTATTCTTTTTATCCATGTCAGCTGGATAATTTCTGCTACGTTGGAAATGCACCTTCTGCATTTCTGGTTCCAAAGCACCAGAAGGCAAGGCAAGAAATAATGGATGGAAACTAATCAAGGAGAAAGCAATCTAGAACTAAGGAAAAAAATTCCTAACAGTGAGAACAATTAACCAGTGTAACCGCTTGCCTTCAGAAATTGTGGGTGCTTCATCACTAGAGGCTTTCAAGAAGAGATTGGAGAGCCATCCGGAAAGCACCTTTGGGACAACCATGATCTGGATGATTGAGAATCTCCATAGACATTTGTCCTTCATTTTGAATAAATTCCTGATTTCCATAGCAAATGAGTATGTATTTTAAATCAGAAGGAGGTCAGGTTTTGATGAATATTCAGATAAGGGGTAATGACTAAATACTGGGCAACAGGATTGCCTTTATTTCTATATTTCCAGCATAAAGGGAATGTTGATTAGAAGATGCATGAGCATAAATGAGCATGCTGTATGAGCAGAAATGAAAACACACCAATATCTGATTACCAGCAGCCAAAGTTACCTTCAAAGAGGCTAGCAACAATATTTTCCCCAAAAACCCTCTTGAGGTACCTTTAATAATAATAATAATAATAATAATAATAATAATAATAATAATAATAATAATAATAATAACAACAACAACAACAACAACAATAATAATAATAATAATAATAATAATAATAATAATAATAATAATAATAATAATAATAATAATAATTGCAAAAGGCGGCCTTACTAGGAACTGCTTCCATCCTGCAACGATATCTGTAATACCATCAAACATCCACATCTGCCTATCCCAGGTCCTGGGTAAGGACTCGATAGGTAGACAAAATGCCAAATCCAGTCTGAACATCTGGCTGACTGTGCGATGATCCATAATAATAATAATGTTGGAAGGGACCTTGGAGGTCATCGAGTCCAACCCCTGCTCAGGGAGGAACCCTACACCATTTCAGACAAATGGCTGTCCAATCTTTTCTTAAAAACTTCCAGTGTTGGAGCATTCACTGCTTCTGGAGGCAGATTGTTCCACTGGTTAATTGTTCTAACTGTCAGGAAGTTTCTCCTTAGTTCTAAGTTGCTTCTCTCCTTGATCAATTTCCACCCGTTGCTTCTCGTCCTGCCTTCAGGCGCCTTGGAAAATAGCTTGACTCCCTCTTCTTTGTGGCAGCCCCTGAGATATTGGAACTGCTATCATGTCCCCCCTCGTCCTTCTCTTCGTTAAACTAGACATACCCAATTCCAGCAACCATTCCTTATATGTTTTAGCCTCCAGTCCCCTAATCATCTTTGTTGCTCTTCTCTGTACTCTTTCTAGAGTCTCAGCATCTTTTTTACATCGTGGTGACCAAAACTAAGGCATTGTAAAGTGGTATTAATACTTCATGTGATCTTGATTCTATCCCTCTGTTAATGCAGCCCAGCACTGTGTTGGCTTTTTTGGCAGCTGCAGCACACTGCTGGCTCATATTTAAGTGATTGTCCACTAGGACTCCGAGATCCCTCTCACAGTTACTACTATTGAGCAAGGTACCCCCTATACTATACCTGT
>NW_015412163.1:0-1875 GCF_001527695.2 Protobothrops mucrosquamatus | reverse complement strand
TTCTCGGTAAGATGATCACTTTCCTGGTCCTGTCATCTCAGCAGCTGGCTCAGGCTGATGTAATTATTTTTAATTGTTTCATGTGCCATAAAGCTGATAAAAGCAATCTTAATTTTAACAGTAAATAGGTTTTACTGCCAAGTTGTAGCGTTCCTTATAGCTGTGAGATGGTAACAGGTAGTTAAGGGAGAGGTGGTGTGTAGGCTCCCGTGTGCCTTCATTCATTACAAAAAATCAGTAGCAGCCCATTAGACAGACCGAAGTAAAGGAAGAAGAAAAGGAAGATAATATGCTAATGAGCGCAATTAAAAGATATGAATAATATTGACGTCTCTTTATGACATTCCAGGTGACTTCCAAACAGCAAAACAATCTGCACCGCACTTCACTGTTTTAATTTCTACAAGTTGGCATTAATTAAGCACCAGCAAATTATGCTGAAGTTTTATTTTATTTTGTTTTACTTTTTGGGATGGACTTCGGGCTGTTTTGTTGTGTTGAAAGAAAAATCTTCCTCAGGGTCCAGTCCAAGCCAGGAATAAACAAAATGAAGACTGCTTTAGGAAAGAAGGTTCTTGTTTATTGAGTTGCCAGAAACTTGAATAGAATAGAATAGAATAGAATAGAATAGAATAGAATAGAATAGAATAGAATAGAATAGAACTGGAAGGGACCTTGGAGGTCTTCTAGTCCAGCCCCCTGCTCAAGCAGGAGAACCTATACCGTCTCAGACAGGTGAATGTCTAGTCTCTTCTTAAAAACCTCCAGTGATGGAGCGCCCATGACTTCTGGTGGCAAGCTGTTCCACTGGTTGATTGTCCTCACAGTCAGGAAGTTTCTCCTTAATTCCAGGTTGCTTCTCTCTTTGATCAGTTTCCAACCATTGTTTCTCGTCCTTCCCATTGGTGCTTTGGTAAATAACGTGACCCCCTTTTCTTTGTGACAGCCTCTCAAATATTCTGCCTTTTTAATATCCCCCAAAATACTTCTTTCTCAGTGTGTGTGTGTGTGTGTGTGTGTGTGTGTTGTCTTCCTACAGTTGGATTTGGTAGCAGGGAGGAAGAAAACAGAAAATAGTGAGACATGTAGAACGATCTTATTTTCCCTTTAAAGGTTCAGCAACTGACTTGCTCTTTGAGACAATAAGAAAGTCAATAAAACTAATGGCTTGATTAGAGCACAGACGAAATTAGAGAGAGAAGGGAACAGCCAGACCACTCTTTACAACCTCAGCTGTTTTAAGATGTGCGGACTTCAGCTTCCAGAATTCCCCCGTAAGCTCTTTCAAGTTGCTGAAACAGAGAAACACTGATCTAGATCACCAGGTCCAATTCTCTGTCCATGCAGGAACTCAATATTCACATCTCTAATTAGCTACGAAGGGTCATCAGATGTTTCTGGACCAATAATTAAACTTCTGCAGGAACAAACAGAGCAGGCTGTGTCCACTTTTTTAACTGCCTGGTTCAGGAGAAAGAACACCAGAGATTCCAGACTGACAATTGTCCATACGGAATTTTTATTTTTTTAAAAAAAACAAAACATGATAGATTTGCTCAGTCTACCTTTTGTGGCCACTTAATCATTCCAGACAGTGCCAAGGAAGTAACTTTTATTTTTAAAAGTTAAGGAAAGCCCTGTAAAAGTGAGGGGGTAGTGCAAACATTCTATGCATCATTTATTTTATTATTTTATTTTATTTTATTTTATTTTGTTTTGTTTTGTTTTGTTTTATTTTATTTTATTATTATTTTATTTTATTTTATTTTATTTTATTTTATTTTATTTTATTTTATTATTTTATTTTATTTTATTTTATTTTATTTTATTTTATTTTATTTTATTTTATTTTATTTATTTTATTTTTTTTTTTTT
>NW_015412162.1:0-1875 GCF_001527695.2 Protobothrops mucrosquamatus | reverse complement strand
AATTGCTCAAAATGATATTGCAATGTCACAATATAGAGAAATGGAGTATGCTATAAGAATTAGAGGCTTAAAAGAAGATCTACAGGAGAAACTGAGGGAGGAAATAGCAGCTGCTCTGGCTCTGGTTTTTGAGTGCGATCCTGAAATTATTTTTGGAGAAATCGAAAAAGCCTATAGAGTAAATTCATGGGTTGCACATTAGAGGAAACTACCCAGAGATGATGTTGTTTACTTTTCTAGAAAAACACGTTGTAATGAGATTATACAAGCTTTTTATCAACAGAGATTTCAGATTGCTGCCCAAGATGTTATACTACTAAAGGAAATACCTTCAAAAATTTTAAGAAAAAGGAAGGAATTTGCTTTTTTGGCTCAGGAGTTAAAAAAGCGGCAGTTGCCTTTTAGATGGGATATACCTGTTGGGATGATTGTGAATTTTGCTGGGATCCGTCACAGGCTTAATACAGTTCAAAAGGCTAAATAATTTTATTTAACGGTTCTGAAAGCTGATTCACCTTCTGCATCACGAGCTAAAGGAATGGAAGATGTAGAGGAACAACTATTCGTTGAATTGCCTGGAGTTACATCCTTATCTGCAGGAGATCATCAGAGCCTGCAATTGATGGATGTAAAAGATGATTCAAAGGAGCAAAGAATGACACGTGCATCTTATAGACGTAGGGAAAGAGAACAACCAAAAGAATCTACACCTCAAACATATTCGTCTACCTCAGAGCCAGTGGGAGGGGCAAGATCGAAGAGAGCTGTTATCTCAGATATAGAAGGAATACTCCAGAAGCTTCAAAAGCCAAAAGATGGCTAAGTTGATGACATTGAATGTTAATGGCTTGAACTCACCACAAAAAAGGAAGAAAATATTTCATTATTTGAAACAACATAAAAATGATATTATATGTTTGCAAGAAACGCATATTACGCCAAAAGATCAAAAGTATCTGATTAATTCTAGACTGGGACTCCATTTTATTGCCCCGGCACCAAGGAAAAAAGCTGGTGTAGTTCTTTATGCTAAGAAAGAATTATTGCCAAAACTAATTGACTTTGATAAAGAAGGAAGATTTGTGTTTGTTGAACTTTTATGGAATGGCAAAAAATCCCTTATTGTTGGCTTATATGTGCCTAATCAATATCAGCAGCAGAAACAATTTTATAAACGTTTACATCAAAAGATAACTCAATTGGATTATAAATCTGTCATTATGATGGGAGACTGGAATGGTGTTATAGATCCTAAGAAAGATAAAAAGACTTATTCTACAGTGTCGACTCAAGTTAAACTGCCTAAAAGTTTTTTTGCATTACAAGAGGATTTGGAGTTAAGAGACATTTGGCGAGATCAGAATATAGGAGAAAGTGATTTGACCTATTTTTCAGATAGACATCATTCTCATTCTAGAATTGACTTCATTTTGATTACTAATGATTTACTCCCCAGGGTTATGAAAGTGAAGATTTTTTCTAGGATTTTATCAGATCATAGCCCTGTGTGGATGGAACTCTCAACTGAAGGAGGAAGTAAAAGGACATGGAGACTGAATGAAAATTTATTAAAACATGAATCTAATGTGCAGATACTTAAAGATTATTTAAAAGACTTTTTTACGCTGAACATGAATAAGGGCACTTCTATGTCAATGGTGTGGGACACTAGTAAAGCTTTTATGAGAGGTGCTCTAATTTCAATGAATACAGCTCATAGGCGAAAGCAGTTACAAAAGTATAGGGATTTGGAGCAAGAGATAAAAATAAAAGAAAAAGCTTTCTCCTTAAATCCAATGGATAATAATTTAAAGGTATCTATTGCAATGTTGAAGGAACAATTTAAGATGTTACTGGCTGATCAGACTGCAGTGA
>NW_015412161.1:0-1875 GCF_001527695.2 Protobothrops mucrosquamatus | reverse complement strand
TCTCCCCCCCTCTCCCCGGAGCTTTAGCCGTCCCAGAGACCCCCCTGCACTAGCAACCCCCCCTCCCAGAGCACCCCCTCTTCCAGGGAGACCCCCCCCAGCCCGGGCGGGGGGGGCGACTCACCCCTCCTGCGCGCAGCCCCCTGACCGCGGCCGGGCCGGGGAGCCGCAGCCCCCGCAGGAAGCCCAGCCCGGCTCGACCCGCCGCCGCCGTCGCTGCTGCCATCTTGCCGGAGAGGCGGAGAGCCCGCAAGCCGCGCCCGGGAACGGGCGGAGCGGAGCGCAGCGCCGGGACACCCACCCGCCCGCCTCGCCCTCCTCCTCCGCCCGCCGCCCTGGGCAGAACGGGGGCGCCCGTTCGGGATTAGGGCGGTGGGGGCTGTTGTGCCAGCCCCCCGGAGGGCGCCCGGTTGGGGGAGAAGGGGATTCAGGGGCGGGGGGGGGCTCCGTCGGAGGTTTAGCTTTCAGGTGATGGGCGAGGATGATGGGCATGGGATCCAGCAACGCTTCGGGGGCCCAGGAGTCCTCTCCCCACCCCCGTCCCGTCCAACCAATCTCCAAGAGATAGAGGCAGATATATAAGGGGGGTGGGAGAGGAGGAATGGATGGATAGATAGATAGATGGATGGATGGATGGGAATTGGATAGATATATAGAAAGGGAGGAATGGATAAAGAAGAGATTGATAGATGATAGAGATGGATAATAGATAGATATAGATATAAAGATTATAGAGATTAGATATAGACATTAGATATAGATGATGATTGATAGATACATAGATATATATTATAGAGATTGGATATAGAGAAATTAGATATGATAGATACATAGATATAGATATTTATTATAGAGATTGGATATAGTGAAATTAGATATAGATGATGATGATAGGTAGGTAGGTAGGTAGGTAGGTAGGTAGATGGATGGATGGATGGGAATTGGATAGATATATAGAAAGAGGGAGGAATGGATAAAGGAGAGATTGATAGATGATAGAGATGGATAATAGATAGATAGATATAGATATATAGATACACAGATAGAGATTATAGAGATTAGATATAGACATTAGATATAGATGATGATTGATAGATATATATTATAGAGATTGGATATAGAGAAATTAGATATGATGATAGATAAATAGATATAGATATATATTATAGAGATTGGATATAGTGAAATTAGATATAGATGATGATGATAGGTAGGTAGGTAGGTAGGTAGGTAGATAGATAGATGGATGGATGGATGGGAATTGGATAGATATATAGAAAGAGGGAGGAATGGATAAAGGAGAGATTGATAGATGATAGAGATGGATAATAGATAGATAGATATAGATATATAGATACACAGATAGAGATTATAGAGATTAGATATAGACATTAGATATAGATGATGATAGATATATATTATAGAGATTGGATATAGAGAAATTAGATATGATGATAGATACATATATATTATAGAGATTGGATATAGTGAAATTAGATACAGATGATGATGATGATAGACAGACAGACAGACAGAATAATAGGAATGGAGAGAGATAAAGCAAGAGCGATATAACTCTTAGATTTGCTGTCCAGAGTCTTCTGCAGTACAAGCTCTCATAAACTGAACAAAAAATAAATAAATCGCAAAATAACACAATGTTGGGCATCTTGATTGCTTGCTGGAGTAAAAAGGCAGCGGGGGGGGGGGAAGGAGACGCACCAAGCAAATCAGAAATATGCATCACAAAAAGATGCGTGTCAGAGGAAAAGGGCTGAACGTGCACTTTGCATGCAACTTGGCTTTGGGGGGGGCTTGCTCCCTCCCCTTAAGGCAGTGTTTCTCAACCTTGACAATTTTAAGGCATGTGGACTT
>NW_015412160.1:0-1875 GCF_001527695.2 Protobothrops mucrosquamatus | reverse complement strand
CCCGTCTCTCTTGCCCTCCACCCCTTTTCCCCCTACTGGGATCCCCGCGGCTCTCCTCCCCCTGCCCAGCCCCCTCCTTACCGGGGGTCTCTTTCCCCCCTTCGCTCCCGGGGATCCGGGCCAGCGCCCCCACAAGCAGCAGCAGCAACAGGGGGAGCCCAGCGGAGCCCATGGATGCCGCCCCACAAGCGCCCCCAGAGAGAAGGGAGGGAGACGGGGAGGCTCCCAGCCCCAGAGGTGGAATTGGGGGTCTCGCTTGGGGGGGGCAGCGGTTAACTCGAACTTCGTAATTGGGAGGGCCCAGAAAAGCGGAGGGACCAATGGCAACTCTCCCTTCCGCAGCGTCATCGGTCTCCGGGCAGAGTCTCCCTTGACTTCACCCAATAGAGGAGATAGTTCGGCGCAGAGAGAAGAGCGGAGAAAGGGTGTGTGTGGAGGGGGGGGAGATCCCTTCAGTCGGGGGGGGCGCAGCTCAAGGGGGGTCTCAGACCAGCCCTGCAGGGGAGCGTGCACTTTTTTTTGCCCTCCCCCCCTTGGTCCTGCCTAGAAAGGCCTGGGGGGCTGCAGTGGAGGGCAGAAGGGAAGAATCCGGGCTTGTTGCCTGCTGGATCAGGGCCAGTTCCTCGGTTCCGCTTCCGAGGAGCCCAACGCTTCAGGCTGGGGGGGGGGAAGGAAGTGAAACGAGATCGCCCTTTCAGGGGACTTGTAATAAGAGTTGCTAGGTGTGGGTAGGTGTGTTTGTGTGTGTATGTGTTTGTGTATAGGGCTGGGACTGGCAGGGAGAACTCGGAGAAAATCACATTATTTTTTGGGGGGGGGGAGGAAGCATGAAATGAGTCCCGAAGTTCTGCCCAAGTCAGGCGAGTGATGGACGCCCCTCCCCCCTCAGCATGCCTGGATCTGGGGCCGACTTTGTGCAACTGGCTGTGTCCAGATACATAACTGGGGGGGGGGCAGATTCGGACTCTGCCGCCTCCTTCAGCGGGGGGGGGACCCGGCTCTGGTCTGCCGAGGCTGGTGGTGAGTCAGAGGGGAGTTTGACCCCTCCGGCCTCCCCATCCTTGGAAAGGATTAGGCCCCCTCTGGACCCCCCAAATGTTTTCTAAACACCGAATCGGGAATTGCGGGTCTGTGTATCCGGCCTTTGCATAACTAACCCCAACCTCCACGGAAGACTAAAAAAATTGTTTTTTATTGATGTAGTGAAAGATGACTATAATTAACAGAATGTTTGGTTTTGAAATAGTTTTGGGGGCGGGTGGTTTAAGACTTTAATGCTTAATGCTTTAATCCTGAGGATAAGGATTGCTAAAGTCTACAGAATTTCTGTTAAAATTCCGATTTATACGATAAATTATAAATTTATCCTTTGGTCTGTCCATCCATCCATCCATCCTTTCATCCATCTGAAAATGATACTAAAAGAAGAAAATCTTACACAAGGAAGGAAATCTTAACCATAACACCCATGGATATGGATATTTTTCCTTCTTTTTTGGCAAAATGTTTCCTTCCCATCCAGAAGAGCGGAGTTAATCTCAGAGTCTTGATACTTAGGATAGAGTCCCAGGGCTGATTCCTCTCCCACAAAATTCCCTTCCTGCCCCGATCCTGGCAGTCAAAATGATGCCTTCACTGTAACAGAGTGAATGGCAGGAATTAAGAATTCTATCCTGTTTATACTGTTTCTAGACAGGAAAGTTGCTTCTATTCCAGTCTTTAACAGATAGATAACTCAGAAGAACACACAGGTTTATTGCTTTTATTCTGGGAATCCTAGACAAAGACTTACAGTTTGTAGAGGTACATCCAAAATAAGTGGTAGCAATCTGTCTGTCCCACAGGTAAATTGACATTAGATTTTCCCCTCTTCTC
>NW_015412159.1:0-1876 GCF_001527695.2 Protobothrops mucrosquamatus | reverse complement strand
TCAAGAAAACTCCCTTTGTTTCTAACGCCATCAGTTAATGATGTCAGCCAAGATGGCGGCAGCGTTGGAAGCAGAATCGGATCTCCGGGGAGAGAAGGAACCAAACTCAGGTGGAAGGTACTAGGAGGGGGGGGAAGGGAGGGAGGAAAAAGGAGCAGAAAGCTAGAGAGGGAAGAGAGAAAGGATACAGGAAAAGAAGGAATTGGGGCAAGGAGGAAAAAAGGCCAGCAAACAGGAGCGCAGCAAATGAAAGGCTGCGCATGGAGTCGGAGGCAGCCGGCAGCAGAGAAGGAGAGAGCTGACTCAGGAGCCCAGCTAAGCAGCTCAATGCTGGGAAGAAGAAGAAAAAAAGAGCAGAGAAATGGCAGCTGAATAGCAGACCAGGAGGGAGACTGTGGGAAGCAGAGAACAGCCAAGATCGCAGGTTTTAACGGTTGGCCGTCTGACTCTCGTATCTGCAAGAGGAATTGGCTGTTCAAAGGGATGCTCTGCATGAAACTTCGTCCAGGCTGAGAGAGGCCCAGCTGCACCCGGGAGGCCCACCCAAGAGACCGGAGGCCCATTGGTGAGGAACCGGAGCGCCACCCACGTCCAACAGAGCGGCCGCGCAGGATCACAAAGGGGACGTTGGAGGAATTCCAGGCCAAGGGAGGCTACCTGAAAGACCTGGCAGCCCAGCAACCCAGCCCAGCCCAACGAAGCAGAGACCAGTATGGGAAACCGGGCGACGTGGTGCGCCGTCAGCTTGAGCGGTGGAGAGGAGGCAGCCGGTGGCCGTGCAGAGCAGCGGACCGTTGAGGCGGCCAGGGGCAGCGCAGAGGTGGCGGGTAGCAGCAGCCCAGAGCGAAGGACGGAGAGGCGGCTGGGGGTGGCGCAGAAGTGGCGGACGGTGGTGGAGGCGGACTGGGAGGCCTGCAGGCGGAGTTGAGGCCGCAGGACAGAGGCAGTGGAGCAGCGGAGGACCTGACCGGCAGCTCTAGAGAGCCTGGCTGGACAGAGAAGCCAGAAACAAGGCTAACTGCAAAGCACGTCCACCAACCAGAAAGAGGGATTTCCACACAACAAACTCATGGAACAGGTGACATACTATGGTGGTATGCCATACATGTTCCACGTATGTGCTTATGCCCAAAGAACATCCAAACTACACATGCATTAGATGTAAACTACGTGAACTACTACAAGGAAAAAGTAAGGAACGTAGAGGCAACGCTAGCCAAACCCCAACGTACCAAAAAAAGCTCTACCCAAACCGAACCAAATAATGAAGAAATAACTCCCAGAGGATTGGACCCTCCTGACAAACCCTTGGAGGAGGAAGACAGATGGAGGTATGTCACACATAGAAGGAAACACAACACTCAAAGAAAGAAGCAGCATACAACTACGGGTAACAAACCCCTTCTGCCCAATCCAACCCAACCAGAAGCAGCGCCATTAAAACTGAGCAATCGATTTCTCCCCTTAGATGGAAAAACGCAGACCCACAACCTCCCCCTCAAAGAAAACATGCAGACACCTAGCAAAGAAACAACTTTAAATATCCCTAAAAAAAGTCACTTCAAATATCCCTAAACATGTCACATCAACAAGCACACCTGAGAGAAACAGAAAAGCACCCCAGACTGCAGCCCACAAAAAGGAAGGCGAGTGTTGGTAATAGGAGATTCCATCCTGAAAGGAACAGAATCATCCATCTGCAGACCAGTCATACAATCCAGGGAGGTATGTTGTCTCCCTGGAGTAAAAATCAAAGATGTGGCTGAGAACCTAACCAAAATAATACAGATTACTACCCTTTCTCCCTCATGGATTACTGCCTTGTCGTGGCGAAGGGGCTTGCGTAACTCAATGAAGCTATGAGCTATGCCATGCA
>NW_015412158.1:0-1876 GCF_001527695.2 Protobothrops mucrosquamatus | reverse complement strand
ATTCTTGCTACTTTGTTTTTTTAAACTTCTGGACTACCAGTGGTGATCTCAGGAATTAGTGACTAGACTGTAGTGAAAGCGAACCTGGAGTGGGTGTGGACACATGTATGCACACACCTGTGCCTATGTATCTATGTGTGGAAGTCTCGTATGGCCATAGGAACTGGAAGACAAAGTGTTTAGAAGGGTTTAGAGTTTCTGATTAAAGGAAAAACAAAATACAATTGAACTATAACTGCAGATGTTCATTGTCTGTTATGATTCTAGTGCTTCTTTATTGGTGGATCTGCTGGTCTTTTTCTGTGTTTGTTGTGCTTCATTGACCACTGCATGTTGGTTCTATTGTGTCTTTCTACTTTGTCCACAGTTAAGAACATTAGAATCAGGAGAAGGGTTTTCTGCCTATTGTTTTATTGAACCTTTTAGAAAAACTAACTGTAGCATAATTCTTGGGTGAGAATTATATGCAGGTAGCCCAGAATAATAGTATTGAATCACAGGCATGTTTAATTAATCAGTAAAAATTCATTATAAGTTGCATTAGAAGAAATACAGTTTTAGATCCTGGGAAGTTATTGTTCCACTGTATTCTGCACTGGTCAGATGTCCTTTTGAGTATCTTGGACGCAGCGTTATAAGAAAGATGGGAGCAGATATACAGAGAAAAACAGTGAAGATGATCAGAAGATGGATAACTTAACCCCAGCAGACAGAGATTTCAAGCATCTTTGGTATTTATGGATCTACCAGCAGATCCTAAATAAGACACTCCTAGACCACAATTGATCTTTCAAAAAGCTACTTTTCCCAGCTGTCCCAAGTTAAATCCCTTATCTAAATTACTTCTCCTGGAAGCTATTCTCAGCTTTTGTGGATCATCCTTTCATTCAAAGGATTTAGCTGCACCTCTAATGTTACAGAGGAGATTTGCCACAGTTGACTCTAGGAAATTTGGGGGGGGAAAACCACACCAGATTGTATTTTTTTTAAAAAAAAAACACCATAAAGAGAGCGTGGACCTTTATTGTTAGAAACTAAACTTCTGAAGAAAAGGCAGATATAAGTCATGGATTGTTTTTTTTTTTTTAAAAAAAGGTGACCTTTCCCTATTCATTCTCTAAGGTTTATATAATGATCATTTTTAAAAGGGCCTTACAAATTGTGTGAGATATTGCCTAATATTCATGTTAAATATAGGTGCAAAGATTCTGATAGCAACTTTGACCTAAAGATTGAAGAACGCTGCTTTCTATAACGTACATAATTTATACACGCACACTCTTAAAATACTTCTATTTCCTTGTATAGTTTTCTCAAAATCTTGATTTTTTTTTAAATAGGCTTAAAATTGTGTTTATGCGTCATACCTTTTAATGACCCTTTAATCCCTTTATTTGGGCTGGAGTCGGGGCAACTGAATGGAGCTGAGCGTTTACTGGCCGGATGCCCTTCCTGACACCTACTCCAAGTTCACAGCAGATGTTTTCTCCAGCAGATGGTGGTGTAGAGTCCACAGAATGGGTTATTAATGCATTCCTGCCTAGCAGATAACTAAGGAAAAAAACTTCAGCCACGCCTCCCTCTGGGTGTGTCTTCCCCAGTTTTTTCCTTAGTTCTCAGCTTAGCAGACGTATTTTTCTTTGCTCCGCAAGGCTCCAAACTAGGCCTAACAGCCTTTATTCTCTGTTGACTCCTTTTTCTTTCCTTTTCCATTCGGATCTCAATTTCTATCCTTCTGCTTCCTGAGGCGAGTGCGGTCCCTTCCTTTTCGGAGAGGGATCGTCGGGCCTGCCGCCCTTCGGTGCCTTCGGCGCGGGACTTTGTAGGCCTCACCCAGGGAGATCGCTTCGTTCGGCTGTCCCCGGGGATCGTGGAC
>NW_015412157.1:0-1876 GCF_001527695.2 Protobothrops mucrosquamatus | reverse complement strand
GGAGGGAGAAAGTACAAGATACACAAGGAGGAGGAGGAGAAGGGGGAAGGAGGGAGGAAGGAGAAGATAGACAAGGAAGAAAAGGAGGAGGAGTTTCTAAGTCTCCGAATTTTGATCACGTGACCCTGGGGGATGCTGCAGTGGTGGTGTGAAAAATGCTCACTTTTTTCACAGCCGTGGTAACTTTGAACGGTCACTAAATTAATTGTTGTAAGTCGAGGACTGCCTGCTCCAGATCCCAGTGTGCAGCCGGTGGCCACTGCCTGCTCCAGAAGCAGCTTCTCCTTTCCACGCTTGACGTTCTCCACCCGGTCTCCTCCACAGACGAGCCGAAGAAGGTCACCCTCACCTCCTTCCTGGAAACCCCGTCTGGGAACCAGGCGGTCCTGCAGTGCGTGGTGGAGAGCTACCCACCCTCGGAGCTGACGCTCTACAGGGGAAACGGGCAGGTGGCCTCCAGCAGGATCTCGGGGAACTTGCCCGGTCAACGGTACGTCGTTCAGGCCTCTCACAACTTCCTGAAAGTGGAGATCCAGAAGGTCCTTCGGGAGGACGAGGGACAATACCACTGCACAGCCAAGAACATCTACGGGACCTCTGCAGCATCGATACACTTCGGTGTGCCGGGTGAGTCATTCTTCTTCTCCTCCCTCCCTTCTCCTCTCTTCCTCTTTCTTCTTCTTGTTGTTGTTAGTTGCGAAGTCGTGTCCGACCCATCGCGACCCCATGGACCACGTTCCTCCAGGCCTTCCTGTCCTCTACCATCTTCTGGAGTCCATTGAAGCTCAGGCCTCCTGCTTCAGGGACTCCATCCAGCCACCTCATTCTGTGTCGTCCCCTTCTTCTCTTGCCCTCCATCTTTCCCAGCATTAGGCTCTTCTCCAGAGAGTCCTTCCTTCTCATGAGGTGGCCAAAGGACTTGAGTTTCCACTTCAGGATCTGGCCTTCTCAAGAGCAGTCGGGGTTGATCTCCTCCAGGACCGACCGGTTTGATCGTCATGCAGTCCAGGGGACTCGCAGGAGTCTTCTCCAGCACCAGAGTCCAAAGGCCTCCATTCTTTGGCACTCAACCTTTCTTAGGGTCCAACTTTCGCAGCCATGCTGTCAACGCTGCTAATATTGAATATTCTTGCTTTGACAAAATATGCAGAACTGTCTGGTACTTTTAGAGTTAATTCAGATGACAGAGAAAAGGGAGGAGATTAGTAAGGAAAGCCCTGGGAAAAAGAACGGAGGTGAATCTTTGCCCTCCAGGTTAATTGGAAGATGTGAATCATGACCCCAAAATAGGGGAGGGGAAATGCCTGGAATGCTGTGTGCAAAGGAAGGGAAATTCAGATCTTGGCATCCACCATGCCGTGCTGACACGTCTCTACACTAATAAAGGCTTTTTTAGGTTAAACCATAGCCTGAAAGTTCTTTGAAGTGTTTCATTAGTCAGAACACATGACACATGCATTGCAACTGGGAAACCCATGGCCTTGGCTATACGCACTTTTGTTCGCAGGGTGAGGTCTCTGCTTTTGAGTATGTTGTCTAGATTTGCCATAGCTTTCCTCCCCAGGAGCCAGCGTCTTTTAATTTCTTGACTGCAATCCCCAATCTGTGATGATCTTGGAGCCCAGGAAGATAAAATCTGTTACACACTTCCTCTTTCTACTGTAAGCCAAACTTCTCCAACCCAGTGGTGTGTGTTAGGTGCCTCAGGATGATGGAAGTTTTACACTAAGTTCTTCTGCAGGATGTGGTCTTCTCCTCCTTCTCTTCTGCTTCTTCTTTCTCTTCTTCTTCTTCTTCTTCTTCTTCTTCTTCTTCTTCTTCTTCTTCTTCTTCTTCTTCTTCTTCTTCTTCTTCTTCTTCTTCTTCTTCTTCTCCT
>NW_015412156.1:0-1876 GCF_001527695.2 Protobothrops mucrosquamatus | reverse complement strand
ACTATCCCAAGCAGGGCTGGGAGGGGGGTATAAAAAGACCTCCTGCCCATGTGCTCACTCTCTTTTCCTCTCCTCTGCTGCTTCTTGCAAGACCATCTGTCTTCTGCAATAAACTGTAACCTTCTTCCCAAAGCAGTTGCCATGTTTGCTTATTTATTCCCGGCTTGGATGAACCAGGATGAAGACTTTCTTCTAACACTGGCAAACAAGCTAAACATGGGTACCATGGTTTCAACTGATGGTCTAGCTAGCTCACCCATGCTAAGACAAGGCACGGTTCCCACGACTCGTTAAACGCCCACCGACCCAACCTAGGTTTAGTGCGTGGTATGAACCGAGCTGCATTCCTTAAAGAGCGAACAATACAGAGTTTGGAAGGGCTGCGCTCCCGGGCGGCAGGTTGGGGAAGCGAGGCGCTGGCACTCAACAGTGTTGCCTCGGCAACCCCGGCGGCCGGCCGTCGCGTCATCCGCCTCCCCATTCAGCCTACAATTCCCGAAAGGTCCCGCGAGAAGGGGCGGTCGCTGGCAGGAAACGGCGCGGTCGGGCGCAGGGCTGCCCTTGGAAGAGGCATCGCTCCGTCATGGCGCCCCGCACATTCCCTTTGCTCAAGTGAGTCGGGCGGGCTTAAGATGGTTTTGTAACGGCAGACGAGGGGAAACGGGGGGCTCGGAGGGGAAAAGCCGCGAGATGGGACCCCCCCCCAATCCTCAGCTTCGGATCTGGGGGATTCTCACGATCTGGAAGCCCTTAGTTCGGCTGAGCCCCTCCCTCCTTCCAGCCTGTCCTCCCCATCATCCCATGTCACAACTATTTCTTTGCAGAGATGCAGATTCGTTTGATTTAGGCAACAAAAATACACGGGATTGCAAGGGATTCTCACGACATTCCTCTCCTTTAGACCCTTAAGGGGAGGGAGGGATGCCCCTACCGTCCCCTGCCCCATGGAGTCTTTCCATAGGCAGATCTTTTTTGGGGGGGGAAATGGTGATGCAAAACGTTTTGCAAAATTGCCCTGTCACCCATTCAATTCCTAGCCAGGTAGTCCTCGACTTAGGACCACAATGGAGCCCAACATTTTTGTGGCGAAGCGAAACGTTGGGTTTTAGGGAACGTTGCCCCCGTTTGTGCTGCAGTTGTTAAGTGAATCGTGGCAGTGCCTAAGTGGGGAACACGGTCCTTAAGTGAATCTGGCTTGACTTTGGCTTGTCAGAAGGTCGCAAAAAAAAAGGGATCACGTGACCTCAGGACACCGCAACCGTCATAAATATGAACCCCGGTTGCCCTGCGTCCAAATTTTGATCATGTGACTGTGTCGTCTGTCGCTTTTTTCAGTCCTGTTGTAACTCTGAACGGTCACTAAGCGAATCGTTGTCGAAGATGACCTGTATGGCTCTCCATTAGGTCAGTGTTTCTCAACCGTGGCCACTGTAAGAGGTGTGGACTTCAACTCCCAGAATTCCCCAGCCAGCATATGCTGGCTGGGGAATTCTGGGAGTTGAAGTCCGCATGAGATGTTTAGGCTCCGGGTTCGATTTGCTCGCTCTTAAGGCAGTTTTCGTCCTGACCAAGGAAGAGCCGGCGGTTGGGTGGAGGGTGAGCGAAGAATCCAACAGATCAGGCTGCATTTGCAGGCTGGGAGAGCTTTCCCTGTTGAATTTGCGCCCACTTTATCTTTACAAGGTCATTTCCTCCTGTCATATGAAAAGCTTCAGCTCTTCGGCAACTGTGGATGGAGGGGTCTTGCGGACAGCTGTGGATGGAGAGGATTTGAGGGGGGCCCGCTGTGGATGGAGGGGTCTTGAGGGGCAGCTGTGGATGGAGGGGTCTGGAGGGGGGTCTACTGTGGATGGAGGGGTCTGAAGGGCCTGCTGTG
>NW_015412155.1:0-1876 GCF_001527695.2 Protobothrops mucrosquamatus | reverse complement strand
TTCCCCCCTTTTCTGGCGGGTGCCTTACCTCCCTTGGGCTGGGCCAGCTGGTGGTCGGCCTGCTCCGTCTCTGCCGCTTGCCAGCTACGCCTCGGCCGGCGCAGGGGGCGGAACCACGCATGCGCGGCGCTCCCGGGCAGGGAAAGTCCTCGACTTACGACCGGTTGGGTAGTCCTCGACTTACGACCGGTTTAGTCCTTGACTTATGACTGGTTTAGTCCTCGACTTACGACCGGTTGGGGTCGCGGCATTAAAAAGGTTGAGAACCACTGCTCTAAAGAATCAATCTCTATTGTTTTAGAAATATACCCCCAAGATAGAGGATATTGTGGCTCATTTTAAGGTGTAGTTTTCTAACCAAGCAATTAGAATATTTGTTGTTTCATTTACCCCCTCTTTGGGAATTCTTTCAATAGAAAATGGAACATCTATCTATCTATCTATCTATCTATCTATCTATCTATCTATCTAAGAATACTAAAAACAGAAAGGTATATCTGTTTTTATATATGTATATCTGTAAAAATATATGTGTGTATACACACACACACACGCACATGTGCGCACACTTTATTTGAGAGATATTGGGGCTATAGTAATTTATTTTCTTTCCATGCAAATGTTGTCAAATTAAACCTTTAAAAACTATATTGAAGAGCATTATTACAAAAATATCTGAATCCCTATGTCTTTGTATCTACAATTTAAACTATGAAATTATTTTACCTTCTTACAATTTTATGTTATATGTCATGTGAACATTTTCTTCCAACTATGGAATGTATTCATTAGCTGGACCTATTAACTTTACAGGTAATTGTCAACTTGTGATCACAATTGCAATCAGAATTTTGGTTATTACATAAGTCATCATATGACCAGACCCTATTTTGAAGCCATTGTTACCATTGTTATTAAGTGAATAATATGGTCTTTTGTTGAATTACACGCTTGTTAAGTGAATTTGCAAATGGTGGAAACAGATTGGGAAGGTCACAAATCTTGTGATGGCAAATATCATAAATGTGAGTCAGTTGCCAAGTGCCTGAATTATGATCACATGATCATGACAGGCACAATTTCAAGGATGGGTTGTAAGATCCTTTTTCCCATGCCAATGTAGCGTTACCCCCTCAGAGGCCACCAAAGCCCAGGCTTTCCGAGCCCCGCTCCCCTCCGTCACTCTCTGCAACTGTACTCTCAAGGTGTTAGTAAAGTGTCTTTTCTAGCAGAAGCTCACACGAAGTAGGTGACAGACTCTCGTCGTCAAAGGGGGGCTTTTCAGGAACAAAGATGACCAGTCCCTAGCTCTGATAGTCAATGTGTGACAGTGTTTAACAGCCCCAGGCAGTCATAGCAGCAATAGTCAATGATTGCACAGCGGTCGTTTGGAAAAAAGTGGGGTGGGGAAAACCCCGGCTCCAGGCAGCGATAGGAACACGAACAAAGGTAGTCAGCATTCTGCAGTAACAGCTCGCCCCGCAAGGACAACTCCCCACAATTTCTATGCACAAGTAACAATAATCAAAGTTCGGATGGCTGCTAGTCTCCAAAGCAGTAACGACCAGCCTCTCCTTCTTTTCTGTCGTCGCTCGCAGTCTCAGGTCTCATCGGTGTCAAAACCTCTTCCCCCTTTCCTTTATTGTTAAAATCTGAATTTAGCAATCCCAGCAACTTTCTCTCTCCTCCCACTCTCTCTTGCCTCCACTCAGGATTTGCCCCCCCCCCGCGAAAGAAAGCAGTAAAATTCCACCTTCTCTCTCTCTCTCTCTCTCCTTCCCTCTCCTTCACAGAAAGGGATCAGCTAAAACCTCAAATCCTTCTTCGACTTCACCTGGTCTCTCTCCGACAACAGCAACAGCAACCACCCCAACCC
>NW_015412154.1:0-1876 GCF_001527695.2 Protobothrops mucrosquamatus | reverse complement strand
GCGCTTTCTGCTTGGCTCATTCACCCTTCTCTCACATTTCTTCCAACCACTTTCTATTTGGCCCATTCACACTTCTCTCGCATTACCTCCAAGCGCTTTCGGCTTAGCCCATTCATCCTTTTCTCGCATTTCCTCCAAGCACTTTATTCCTCGGTCATTCACACTTCTCTAGCATTTCCTCCAAGTGCTTTCTGCTTTGCTCAGCCTTCTCTTGCATATCCTCCATGCGCTTTCTTCTTGGCTCATTCACCTTTCTCTCATATTTCCTCCAAGCGCTTTCTGCTTGGCTCATTCACACTTCTCTCGCATTTCCCCCAAGAACTTTCATCTTCGCTCATTCACCCTTCTCTCACATTTCCTCCAAGCGCTTTCTGCTTGGCTCAGCCTTCTTTCGCATTTCCTCCATGTTCTTTCTTCTTGGGTCATTCACACTTCTCTCTCATTTCCTCCAAGTGCTTTCTGCTTGGCTCAGCCTTCTCTCGCATTTCCTCCATGGTGCATTCTACTTGGCTCATTCACCCTTCTCTCGCATTTCGTCAAAACGCTTTCTGCTTGGCTCATTCACCCTTCTCTTGCGTTTCATACCAGCGCTTTCTGCTTGGCTCATTCACACTTCTCTCGCATTTCCTCCAAGCGCTTTCTGCTTGGCTCAGCCTTCTCTCGCATTTCCTCCATGGTGCTTTCTACTTGGCTCATTCACCCTTCTCTCGTATTTCCTCCAAGCGCTTTCTGCGTGGCTCATTCACCCTTCTCTCGCATTTCCTCCAAGCGCTTTCTGCTTGGCTCAGCCTTCTCTTGTATTTCCTCCAAGAGCTTTCTACTTGGCTCATTCACACTTCTCTCGCATTTCCTCCAAAACCTTTCTGCTTGGCTCATTCACACTTCTCTTTCGTTTTCTACAAGTCTTTCTGCTTTGCTCAACCACTTCTCGCATTTTCTCCAAGCGCTTTCTGCTTGGCTCATTCACCCTACTCTCGCATTTCCTCCAAGCGCTTTCTTCTTGGCTCAGCCTTCTCTCGCATTACCTCCAAGCGCTTTCTGCTTGGCTAATTCACACTTCTCTTGCATTTCCTCGAAGAGCTTTCTGCTTGGCTCATTCACCTTTCGCTCACATTTTCTCCAGGGCTTTCTGCTTGGCTCATTAACCCTTCTTTCGCAATACCTCCAAGCGCTTTCACTTGCTCATTCACCCATCTCTTGTATTTCCTCCAAGCGCTTCCTGATTGGCTCATTCACCCTTCTCTCACATTTCCTCCAAACGTTTTCTACATGGCTCATTCACACTTCTCTCTCATTTCCTCCAAACTCTTTTTGCTTGGCTCATTTACCCATCTCTCGCATTTCCTCCAAGCACTTTCTGCTTGGCTCATTCACCCTTCTCTCGCATTTCCTCCAAGCGCTTTCTGCTTGGCACATTCACCCTTCTCTCGCATTTCCTCCAAGCACTTTCTGCTTGGCTCATTAAGCCTTCTCTCGCATTTACTCCAAGTTCTTTCTGCATGGCCCATTCAGCCTTCTCTCGCATTTCCCCCAAGCACTTTCTTCTTGGATCAGCCTTCTCTCGCATTTACTCGAAGTGCTTTCTGCTTGGCTCATTCACCCTTGTCTCGCATTTCCTCCAAACGATTTTTTCTTGGCCCATTCAGCCTTCTGTCACATTTACTCCAAGTTATTTCTTCTTGGCTCATTCACCCTTCTCTCGCATTTCCTCCAAGAGCTTTCTTCCTGGTTCATTCACCCTTCTCTCGCATTTCCTCCAAGCGCTTTCTGTTTGGCTCATTCACCCTTCTCTCGCATTTCTTCCAAGCGCTTTCTGCTTGGCTCATTCACCCTTCTCTCGCATTTCCTCCAAGCGCTTTCTGCTTGGCTCATTCAC
>NW_015412153.1:0-1876 GCF_001527695.2 Protobothrops mucrosquamatus | reverse complement strand
GAGAAAAGGTGGCGGAACTCAAACCTGGCCACGCCCTCATCAAACCCTAGGACCGCCCCTTTAGAGAACAGGAATGCAAGTAAAATTTGGGAGGGGCTATTTCCGGTGTGGGAGGGGCTATTTCCGGTGCGGCCGGCCCGGAAAAAGGTGCCGGAACGCGGTTCCGCCGCGTTCCGGCTGAAAAAAAGCCCTGATAATAGGTGCCTAGAGCTCTATTCCAAACTTCTAGAGCACCATTTGAACACCATTGACACTGATAGAATCACCATCTGTCAATTGCAAAAGGCAGATTCATATGAAACCTCTACATCATGCAATGATATCTTTATCATTGCAAACAATATCATCAACATATGCTACGTTCTTGGAAAGGGCTTGATAGATAGACAAAAATGCCAAATCCTGTCTAATCTGGAAATAATTTTTATTTGATTGTGTAAGACTAAAAATCAAGGTGAAATACCAAAACTTAAGTCCTGGGAAAAAAACATAGTTAATAAATTGTAAACGCTAAGCATGGTACTATATTTCTGTCCCAGAAGAAAGTTCCACTCTTTTTAGTTGAGGTTATTCAAAGTGAGTGATCTTTTCTTTTTATGGAAAAAAGGTGAAAAAATCAATATCAAGTTCATAAACCTACCACGTAATTGAGTTGCTCTGGAGTAGTTATACACTAACTCTTTACACATATATTTACACAAAAAGTTACAATAAATGTGGAAAGTAGAGCAGAATAAGTTAATCTTAGAAATTATATTTGGAAATTAGATCCAGAAGCAATATCCAAGCATAACACTGTTTATAAGCACAGAATGGAATATAGTAGATTCCTCAGAGTTTATTGGTGAGTTCATAAAATCTATAGGCCTTCATTGTAGCAGACATAAATCTGTGATTTAAAAATAAATTTACTTAAATTATGGTAACTGTTTGAAATTTGCTTTGCAAAGTAGCTTGTTGCAACTTTGACAAGTAAAAGAAAAAAACCTCTAGGAAGTATAAATTGAGATACATACATTGTTATTGACATATTCTGTTATTTCTAAGGACATTGAAAAAACTTCCAATGTTTCCAATGTTGTGTTGATCTTTGCAAACTAATTTTACAGAAAAAAATAGCAATCCAATAGGAAGTTTGCAGAACTAATACAATGTATTGCTTCAATGCTTTGTTTCAGAAATGTACATGCACAATGAACATGTAAAGGGAGAGTACCAGGTATCCATTTTGAGAGTAAGGGAGAGTGTCTATGGAGATTCTCAGTCATCCAGGTCATAGTTGTCCCAAATATGCTTTTTCATGAGGCAACAGGACTTTCTTGTTTTTCTTTGAAGTTGTTTCACTTCTCATCCAAGAAGCTTCTTCAGCTCTGATTGGATGGTGGGAAATAGAAGGATTTTTATACTCTTTACAAACAGAAGGTCATTGAGGCCACCAACATAGGAGAACAACCCATCAGAACAAGATTCAGCAGTCCATCTGCATCTTAAAGACAAAGGCCACTCTTTTGAAGACAGCAAAGTCCACATTTTGGACAGGGAGAACCACAGGTTTGAAAGAGAGGTCAAAAAGGCATTTATGTCAAAAATGAAGAGCCCTCTTTCAACAGGGGAGAAGGGATGTGACATCATCTATCTCCAGTCTATAATCCAGTCCTTTCAGCAGTTCCAACAAGGCTCCACACCCATTTGCACTACTCAGGTGACCCTGACGACACAGATAAACCTCCAGGTGGTCTCAGTGATGCTCTAAAACAATGCAATAACCAGCTATCTGCAAGAAGTATAAAATCATTCCATTCCCCACCATTCACTCAGAGCTGAAGAAACTTCTTGGATGAGAAGCGAAACATCTTCAAAGAAAAACAAAGTCCAG
>NW_015412152.1:0-1876 GCF_001527695.2 Protobothrops mucrosquamatus | reverse complement strand
GGAATCGTCCGGATCTCGGGGGGTAGCTCGTTCCAGAGGGTGGGGGCACCCACAGAGAAGGCCCTCCCCCTGGGGGTCGCCAGCCGACACTGCCTGGCCGACGGCACCCTGAGGAGGCCCGCTCTGTGGGAGCGTACCGGTCTGTGGGAGGGAATCTGTGGCAGAAGGCGGTCTCGTAAATATCCAGGTCCTATGCCATTGGCCTCTAACTGCACTGGTGAATCTGCACACATCTGAGAACTTTGTATGATTCTGGGCACACTTCCAGAAGGATACTGATAGATTAGAATAGGTATTGAGGGGTGATATAAGGATAAGTCAGGCACTTGAGAACATTCCCTATGAGGCCAAGCTGGAAGAACTCAGGATTTTCAATTTGAAAACAAAAACACTTAGCCATGTTCAGAACGTTAAGAGAAGATCTAGGGAAGATGGCAGTGAATCACTTTCCATGGAACTAGGAACAGAAATAAAAGCTTTAAGTTGTACCTACTACATTAGATCCAAATGAATCTTGATGGTAAGATCTCTACAAAAGTGGAAAATCTACCTAGGGAGATTGTAGGTTTTCCCTCTTTGGAGGTTTTAAGAAGGTGCTGAATAGTCTGCATTATAGTGGGTTGGACTAGATCAGTGGTGGCGAACCTATGGCACGGGTACCAGAGGCGGCACTCAGAGCCCTCTCTGTGGGCACGCGCGCCGTCACCCCAGTCCTAGGCCTTCAGCTGGGTTTTATAAAACCTTTTCACTTTAGGCCTCCACCGCTGTGTGCAAAAAAAAAAAAAAAGGTTCAATTTCAACTTCTCGTGGGGAAAAAAAAGATCTTGCAAAGTTGGAATTGATTGGTTGAACTTTTTAGTCCCACCGGGTCTCCCGTTACCACCGCAGCCACACCCAGCCAATGGGCCACACTCAGCCAATGGGCCACACCCAGCCAATGGGCCACACCCAGCTGGCACTCGAGGATGCATAAGTGGGTTTTGGGTTGCAGTTTGGGCACTCAGGCTCTAAAAGGTTCGCCATCACTGGACTAGATGGCCATTGTGACAACTGGTGACTAATTGACAATAGAGCTTTGCTGTACAGATAGGGAGGAAATTAAAATGGGACTGTTAAAGAAATTTTGAAGATTGAAAAAGAAATTATCTATGATTTTGAAATGGGCTGAGTAGTCTTGTAATCATGAAAAATGGTGGTTTACAGGGCCAATATCAGAGATTATTGGAAACTGCAGATTATACAATGGCTCAAAATCAGAAAGAGGAAGATGAATAGCAACACATATTAATACCCAATTTACTACAGTATAGTACTAAATAACTTTTTTGGGAAGCTAGGGGGAGAGGGAAAGAGAGAAAGGGCATGTCTTTCCAACCCAAGAGAAATGACAGCCAGCATAATTATTCCCTTTACTGAACTCAAAGGAGGAATCTAGAAACAGCACTGCACCCATTTAATCAACTTTATAGGCTGCACATATATATTGCTTGTTCAGTTATACATAAATCAAGCCTATGTTTTATTACATTATGGGCATTTATCAAAATGCAGGCAGGTAGAATAATTTGAAAAAGAATCTTGCTTGTTTAATTTCTTTAACAAAATACTGCCTAAATTTCTTTAACTTGCCTGAAAATGCCTTTCTAATAAAAAGATAAGAGAAAATTCACAAGTCTACTCTGAATATTGTCTCTTGGATCCACTCCCAAAAGAACTTCATGCCACTGCATGAACCTAAATCTGATAGTAATCATTATTCTATATAATTTAAGGAAGTAATTTAAAGAGTTGTTTAAATCAATACAACACATACACACACAAATTTATTATACTGGATTTAATGCAGCAGTGATGATGCTATCTAGCTGGGTAATGG
>NW_015412151.1:0-1876 GCF_001527695.2 Protobothrops mucrosquamatus | reverse complement strand
AGCTTCTGTTCAAGTAAAGATTCATTGAAGCATACTGTACAATTTGAGTGGGAGCTGCCTAAACTTTTACATACAACTACATTAAGATTTAAATGAAGCTCTGATCCCGCTGTGGTATTGTGTCATAATATCACAGATTTATGTACTCTTCTAAATGTTTCACAACTCTTATCACTGAAGTTTTTTCTGGAGTCTAGAAGGTACATTATAGTTCTTGTATTGCCAGTTTTGTATTATTTGTGTGTGGGGGGGGGGGGTGTATCCAGATTTTATAAATAACACAAGGCAGTAAACATATCTAATACTCCTGACAGGAGCACCTTGATACAAATAAAACATGGTCATTTCCTATGTGCTACAGAATGTAGAAAATAAATTTTACAAATTTTAAACTCTCTTGGAGAATATTGGCTTTACATCAAATGTTATGGCAGAGGACAAAGTCCATCTAAAGGATAAGCTTCTCAAGTACCTCTTTAATATACTGCATCTTCTGTGAAAAATCAATTATTTGAAGAGGGTAGAACATGGGTAATGGGTATTGAGTTGTTGAGCAGTCTGCAAAGTGTGCATTATCTAAATATTTAAATAGACCCACAGGATGAGAACAATTTCAGGGCAAAAGGCTATTGTCAGTACTTTAGCTTTTTTACAGTGTATTAATGGGAATATGGTCTATTTTAAATATTAATTTATACCAGAGATAAGTTATTGATTGCCATTTATACAGTCCAGTAAATCATTTTTGCGTGCAAGGATCAGGATTAAAATATGTAATATTTCATGTAAATTGTACAAAACACTATTATTCCATAAGCACACACACACCAAAAATGCCAGTCCATATGTGACTAGCACTTCATATGTTCTTCAGCATCAGCACATTCCTTCTCTAGGATGAAATTCATCTGATTCTGGACTTTACAGTTCAAGTAATTAGTATTCTTTGACTGTGTTCCTATATTATCAAGTTTCAATCCTTTTCTTTTAACCTGTTCTTCACAGTTCCCTACAGAATACAGACCCAATCCTAAACTAAAATAACAGTTATGTAGTCATGACAATGTAGGTGATGTGACTGCCTGAACAAGGACAAGTTTTTTTTCTGTCTCCTTACTGAAATTGTGACAAAGTTCATATATTCTAGTTCCAGTTGTTCAACTATTGTTTGCATTATAAAACCACAAATGACTGGGTTGGGATAAAATGCTAAGTGAAAAACTACAATTTTTAACTATAATTTATAACTCATATCTAAGGTGCAAGCAATCAGGAGCCAAAGCAGTTCAAATGTCAGTTTAATGCATGCTAACACTTTCTACCAGAATCTGAACTATTATTGGCGGTAGATAAGAGTCAACTGAATTCAAGGTGGTTGGACTTAGATCTCTTGTGTGCACGAAAGGACTAGAGACTGGAGATGCGCTTGACCCATTCCCTGGTCATCCCCTACATCATAATTTATAACTCACATATGAGCTTGATTCACAAAACACCACAAATCACCTCATGATGAGATGGGCAGCAAATTTAATAAATTTATTTATTAACTAGCTGTACCCGGCCACGCGTTGCTGTGGCTCAGTCTGGTTAAATGGAAAAGAAAGAAAAGAGAAAGCGCACGTTTGTAATATGTTTAATTTCACAATGCTTGTGGGTATACAATATTTTTTGTTGTCCATTGTCTGTGCAGATATAGAGATTGTCTGGTTTGCCGACTCTAGAACACGCAACATATAATTGTCCATGTGAGAAGCAATCCGTGTCTAGATCTAAACCGCACAATTGTAAAGATTGGCCCTGAGCTTTGTTGATGGTGATTGCAAACGCCAATCGAATTGGGAATTGCAATCTCTTAAATTGAAATGGCATATCC
>NW_015412150.1:0-1876 GCF_001527695.2 Protobothrops mucrosquamatus | reverse complement strand
GGATAACCGCGATGCAAACCCAGATACAGGAGTTAACCAAGATGATAGCCTCCTGGTCAGCAGCAAGTGGCCCACCCCTGAATGGAGGTCAGGTTGGAATAATTGATGGGAGGATGGGACCGCCCGTCTGGGATAACAATTCAATGAGATCAGTGGTTTGTTATAATTGTGGGGGTGTGGGTCATTATAAGCGTGCATGTCCAAAGTTGCATAGAAGATCAGGGAACCCAGTGCATTCGGGAAACTGTCAAGGGCCCCGGGTGAAGGAGCTAGCTGGGTGCCCGGAGATATCAGTCAGCCCCAATGAGAGAGGGTTCTTTAGGGAACCCTCAGCAAATATGAGAACAATGGGGGTATCCCCTCCGATAAGAAGTCCTCGTCTCCTTGAAGGGAGAAAGGCTAAAGCTATGGTTCCTCAACAGTTGGTGGGTCCCTCCCCGGTGGTGTCGGTGCAGGTGGAAGGTATTTATACGAAGGCTCTTTTGGATTCAGGTGTGCAGGTGACATTATTATATAGGGATTTTTATGATAAGTATTTGGCGTATATGCCCATACAGGAGTTGGGTGATTTGAAGATTTGTGGTATTGGTACGGAAAAGTTCCCCTACGATGGATGTTTGCCTGTATGGCTGACGTTTGGACCCTCTGTTGCTGGGCATACGGAGACCTTGGATACTTTGGCTATCATATGTGCTCGCCCTCCGGGCGTTAGCCAGGGCTCATTGATTGTAGGGACTAACACCAGTTTAGTTAGGCGGTTGCTTACCCCAGTCATTCCATTGGGAAATGATCCGATAGTGAGGGATGTTCACCCTGCGCTGCAGACAGTATGTCAGGGTATAGTGTGGGAGCAGCAGGCCCCTGTAGAGGGAGTGGGGCGGTTATGGAAATTCGATAAGAAAAAGAGGGTAATACAACCTGGGGAGGTGGTGTGCTTGAGGGCGTCTGTTAAGTTAGATTGGGAGCAGCCTGGGCTGTATCTCATCCTGGAAGCTGGCCTGCAGGGACAGAATGGTGGAGTGGAATTGATCCCAGAGGTAATCCCCACGCGGGTGTTGAAGCGGGAAAAGGGACGGATCTTGGTCAGAGTTCGGAATATCACAGGTCTCCCTGTGCGACTGAAGGATCGGATGTTGTTGGGGCAGGTGAGCCCAGTCACTCCAGTCGAGTCTCTGGATGGAGAGAAGGAGGGAGAGGTCTCGATGGACCAGTTTTATCCCGGGAATACTCAGCTTCCTCTTGAGTGGCGAGAGAGAGTGAGGGAGCAGCTCTGGAAGTGGAGGCATTTATTCTCGAGAGACGATTTTGATGTGGGCTGTGCTAAGAGTGCCCAGCATGAAATCCGACTGAGGGAGGATAAACCTTTTAGGGAAAGGTCCCGGTGGATCCCCTTGAGTGATTTAGATGATCTTCAGGAGCACCTGATAGAGGTGTTGGTTTATCTAGATGACATCATTGTCTTTGGGGAGACACTCGGGCAGCATGAGGAGCGCCTAGAGAAGGTATTGACAAGGCTCCAGGAGGAGGGGCTGAAATTGTCATTGGAAAAATGCCAATTTTACCAGTCATCTGTCACCTATTTAGGGCATGTCGTCTCAGCCGAGGGAGTGGCAACGGATCCCGCTAAGCTTGAGGCCGTGGTTTCTTGGCCCAGGCCTCAGAGTGTTGCTGAATTGAGATCGTTTCTGGGGTTTTGTTCATACTATCGGAGATTTGTGGAAGGGTTTGCTAAGATAGCTCGTCCGCTTAATGAGTTATTAAAAAATGAGCAGGTAGAGGATACAGTGGGCCATTCGAATCCAACCCATAAAATTAGGGGACCCAGGAAGTCACGAGAATCCATTCAGGCGGAATGGACTGAGCGTTGTGAACAGGC
>NW_015412149.1:0-1876 GCF_001527695.2 Protobothrops mucrosquamatus | reverse complement strand
GGATGGATGGATGGATGGATGGAGATAAAATAGATGGATGGATGGATGGATGGATGGATAGATAGATAGATAGATAGATAGGAGTGCATACAGTTGGATAGATAGATAGATAGATAGATAGATAGATAGATAGATAGATAGATAGATAGATAGATAGATAGATAGATAGATAGATAGATAGATAGATATGGAGGGAGGGAGAGAGGGAGGGATGGATGGATGGATGGATGGATGGATGGAGATATAGATAGACAGACAGACAGACAGTCAAACAGACAGACAGACAGAGGGATGGATTGATCTAAGAGACCTTAAGCAATTAAAATGACATGCTTTGCAAGCCAAAAAAACTGGATTCATACATCTGCTACATCAGACTTAGACAATTTATAATTTAGACAATTTATAAATTCCCAGCTGGAGAATTCTGGGAGTTGAAGTCCACAACGTCTTAAAATTGCCAAGAAACCGTTTCTTAGCGTAACCATCTAGCACACGCCGGTATATGCAGGCCAGGAGCAATTAAGCTTCAACAAAATGGATAAAACCATACAGTTACCAAGAAAGGCAGTGGCTTTCTCGTAAAAAGAGAGCAGCTGCTCAGCCAAATAAATTTCCAAATAAAAGTTTTTGCTTTGAGAGGGGTTTTTTGTTGTTGTTGTTGTTGTTGTTGAATAAAATCTCTGGATGAACAGCCAAAATATCTCTACCCCATCCCTGGCAGAACTCACGAGGGCAATCTGATCCAAGGCTTATATAATTCAAACAAATTGCACAACCTGTACATCATGTAATTTGCTGCAAAAGAAACACACACCCCAGGGCGGGGGAGGGGCACCCCCCCTTGTTCCAGAAAGAACTAGAACACCTACGTGGAAATTCCTGCCTAAGGGTGGAAACACCTGCCAGAAACATCTGGATGGTTTTTAAATGAATAAAAACAATCCCACCCAGAGACGCCGGAGATACCTACGAAATTTTATGCAAATCCGTCGGCTGAGAGACCCAGGAAACACGTCACTGCAATACAGGTAGGTTCTCGTCTTACGACCGACCGCTTAGCAGCTGTTCGAAGATACGACGGACCTCCCCCGGAAAAGTCACAGGTCGTCCTTCGCTGACGACGGCTACGGAGTCCAAAATTCTCCGTCGCTAAGCAAGACCGTCGTGAAGCGAGTCTTGCCTCATTTTATGACCTTCCTTGCCACCATTGTTCAGTGAATCACCGCGGTGCTCAAGTTTAATAGCACGGCTGTTAAGTGAATCTGGCTCCCCCGTTTGATTTTGCTTGTCAAAAGGTCGCAAAAGGGGATGGCACTGCGAACGTCCTCAATATGAGTCAGCTGCCAAGCCTCTGAATTTTGATCACGTGACCCCGGGGATGCTGCAACGGTCGTAAGTGTGAAAAACGGTCATAAGTCACTTTTTTCAATACCATTGTAACTTTGAACGGTCACTAAATGAACTGTTGTAAGTCGAGGACAATCTCATATACATCTCTAATCTGTCTGTCTGTCTGTCAATCTATCTATCTTTATCTCCATCCATCCATCCATCCATCCATCCATCCATCTCTATCTGTCTGTCTGTCTGTCTGTCTGTCTGTCTGTCTGTCTGTCTATCTATCTATCTATCTATCTATCTATCTATCTATCTATCTATCTATCTATCTATCTACTATCATCTAGCTAGCATCTCCCGGTATCTGTCTGTGTCTGTCTGTCTGTAGTTCATGCTGGCCTTGCAGCAATCCCTCCTCCTAATTTAAAAACATAGAAAACTGACCTCAGAAAAAGACCGAGGCATCCATCACATTTACCCTTCAGCTGGTTGGATTTGTTTTGTTTATAATTTATTTATTTCCCCCTCAAAACAA
>NW_015412148.1:10539-11681 GCF_001527695.2 Protobothrops mucrosquamatus | reverse complement strand
TTTAAGGTATTCTCTTAAAATTCTGAGAGGAATATTTTTGTGTCTCCAGTAGAGTGCAGCATTTGAAATATTTTTTACTGGGACAGCTTGTTCAGCTATCCTGGATTTTTGACCCAAGGCAGACAGTACATATGGCCTTTCACTCTGAATTTACTGTCTCTGTTCAATAGTTATTTCTACTTGAATCTATGGAAGAGACACAGAATCTCTGAAGTCTGTCTCTAAAGAGAACAGCAGAAGGCAGAAATCATAAACTCAACGATAGGAAATTTCTGTGAGCTACTTTTCATTTCATTGTCACCAAAACAAATACTTGTATAGTCAGCCAGTGGACAAATTCGCAATATAAGAGACCGTAAAAATGCAAAAGTAAAAAAAGCCAAAAAACTTTAGATCGATTTAAAAACGAAGACATACATTCGCAGCATTTTGGGAACGCGTTGAAGCAATAGCTCTTAAACTGTGTAGGTATGCTTATCCTTCAAATTAATACATTTTACAACTACAACCATAGTTTATGTTTATGTTTATTTAAATTTGTATACCGCCCTATCTCCCTTACAGGACTCAGGGCGGTGAACAGGCGATAATAAAAATCACAATAAATATCTATTCTAAAATCAGATTAAATAAATAAAGGCCTGCTCTAAAATACCCCATATAAAAACCTGTACTAAAACCTAATTAAGACTACGCCAGGCCGGCCGCACGGAATAGATGGGTTTTCAGGGCTCAGTTACTGGCTATGGAGCTTTATAAAGAACTTTAAGGATCACAGAATAGTTAATCCTATATTTTTCACCTCTTCTCAGTTGGTGGTCAAACATTTCCTTTCCAGACTATAAGATATCAAACACCCCTATGAAGCACTATGCCAGATTGTCTCTCCTGAGAACACCCAGAAAGCTAATTAGCTAGCAAACAAAGACATTCTGCATAGGAAAATGACAAAGGAAAACGACAAAGATAGTTACAGGCTTTGTCGTATCGTTCATGAAAGAGCTTTGTTTTGTCGTAGTGATCTTAAATTTAGCAGGAATTTAAAATAACCTTAAAATACTCCAAATATTTATTATTATATGGCAGTGCTGGCGAACCTTTTAGAGACCGAGTGCCCAAACTGCAACCCAAAACCCACTTAT
>NW_015412148.1:0-1876 GCF_001527695.2 Protobothrops mucrosquamatus | reverse complement strand
TTCAGAGTGAAAATGCTAATTCAATTGCATCTTACCGAAAAAAAGCAGGAGGAGACAGCCCAGGCTTCATCTGTTCCTCCCAAAATAGTTCACCACTCTACACATCTTTGGGTATCATCACCGCTGCCATAATGTACCAAAACAGTGTGAGATGAAACCGTTCCTGGTCTCCATCTAGTTGGAAATGAGGATTAAATATGACAATTGAACAGAAAGGAAGAATATACAGATATGGCATCAGCAAGTGCCGGAGCTGTTTTTCCCTATTTATATTAGCATTATTATGTGGATAGCTACAATAAACGTCAAGGGCCAGGAAATCAGGAGATTCAGGCAATTCAAATGAGTATAAAGATTTATTGCAAGCTTAAGCTCTCTACAAGAATCTGAGCTACTAACGGCCAAGAGAAACGAGTGGGAGTTAAGAAAGGCATTCAAGGTGGGCTGGACTTAGATCCCTTGTGGGCGCATAGGGATTCGTGGCTGATGATGCGTTTGACCCCTCCCTCGGCTCTGCCTGGTCATCTCCTACAGTAATCAGGCTAAGAAAAAAAAAAGAATTGTGTCTTTTCAATACAAGGAGACTGTATTGAACTGAGAAGATTTTTTTTTTATTCTATGCCATCCAGAATCATGAGATAGATGGTTATATATATAAATATGACAGATAGATAGGTCGGTCGGTCGATCGATCGATAGAGTAGGTAGGTAGGTAGGTAGGTAGGTAGGTAAATAGATAGATAGATAGATAGATAGATAGATAGATAGATAGATAGATAGATAGATAGATAGACAGACAGACAGACAGACAGACAGACAGACAGATAGATAGATAAGTGAGATAAGATAGATGGATGGATGGATGGATGGATGGATGGATGGATGGATGGATGGATGGATGGAAGATAGTTTAGACAGACAGGCAGGCAGGTAGGCAGGCAGGCAGACACATTTAGAGCTTAGGGATGTGTTTTTCAGAAGGAAAAAAAAGGTACAGTACTTAGAAATCTATAACTAAGGCTGAGGAAAAAGTTTGCCTCAAAACCCTGAGATAGAAAGAAATGATCAGATGAACAATAAAAATACACAATGAACAAAAAGAACAGAAAATTTGCCACATGATTTTGTAAACAAGACCTAACTGAAAATGCAAGTAGGCACTGATGTAATGAAGTGAAAGGGTGACCCACATTGGAAATGAGGTAACTGTGAACTAGCAGAAAGAAAATAGAGGCATCAGGTAAGAACTGAGGACCCAGAAATTTCCTGATAATCAAGAAGAAGAAAATGGGTCAGACAAATAAGAATCGGTACACACCCAGGAAGTTGAATATGAAAACCCCAGCAGAGAAAAGAGAAGAGTAGCCAGCTCATGGAATTAAAAGACTGAACTCAATACATAGTTGCTGTGGAAGATG
This sequence comes from Protobothrops mucrosquamatus, assembly GCF_001527695.2. Classification (NCBI taxonomy): domain Eukaryota; kingdom Metazoa; phylum Chordata; class Lepidosauria; order Squamata; family Viperidae; genus Protobothrops; species Protobothrops mucrosquamatus. Next base: position 458 of record NW_015412148.1, on the reverse strand, counting down.
AGGAATACAATGAAAATTATTTACACAATAAAGCAAAGATGGAGGAGGAGGAGGAGGAGGAGGAGGAGGAGGAGGAAACCAGAAGCAAAAGAAAACCAGAGCTGGAAAAAGACATCATAAGCACAGGAGAAGTCTAACACAACTGGAAGAGTACAGAACCCCTGCAAAACCACGGAGACATCAAGGCAGAATAAGGTAGGAGAAGAATTTGTGTTTTGAAGGCCTGTATCAATGGACTCATCATCATCAAAAGAAATGATTAAGGAAGGAAAGTGAGGAGAGAAGAAAACAGAAAAACTCAAGCAATGGAAAAGAAACAGTTGAGAGATCCAGCAGTAGATAGAAGCAAGCAACAAATAACATTAAGATTATCCACGTTTAACGATTCTAAATCAAACTTCACAGTGATTCCTGGCAGTCCTGATGGCTTCTAACTCAGCTTCTTATTGCTATCTAAA
>NW_015412147.1:0-1876 GCF_001527695.2 Protobothrops mucrosquamatus | reverse complement strand
CTGGGCAGGAAAAGAGACATTTTGATCACCTAGCCACTTTCATGCAGAAGCTGGGACTAGAACTCCCCGTCTCCTGGTGATGGGCCCAAAGTCACCCAGCTGGCTTTTAGGCCTACAGCGGGACTAGGACTCACCATCTCCCCCTTTCTAATCTGGTGCTTTAACCACTAGACCAAACTGGTTTTTCAGCTGCTCTGGATGGGACTGAGCAAGCATTAATATTTCTTCATTATGGGAACAGCTCCCTCCCCTCCATCTCAGCTTACCTGAGGGCAACAGCTGAACGCAGTTCCATAAAAGGTTGTCGGGTTGTCCTTTTTTCCATGAATGGTAGCCGAAGGGGGAGCCATCACTCCATTGCCGGTTGGGTTCCTGGCATGCCTGGGAAGCCATGTTACCAAGTGAGGAGGGGGCTCCGACTCTGCAGGGCCCAGGGCAGAGAGAGAAAAGCTGGCAGATTTCACTGGGAAGAGCCCCTCTCTCTCTCCCCCTCCCTCCCTCCCTCCCCCTCTCTCTCTTCATGCTTGGATAGGTGACCATCAGGAGATCCAGGGAAAGAAAGATTTCAGAAAAAAAAACTACCTGGAGGTTTCCATGAAGTCACCACGTGGAACACTCAGGAATGGAAAAGTATCCTAGAGTTGGCTAGTTAGTTAGTTAGTTAGTTAGTTAGTTAGTTAGTTAGTTAGTTAGTTAGTTAGTTAGTTAGTGTGGTGGGAGCAGACTACTCCTTTGTTGTTGCCAGAAATTGACATTTCTATTCACAAAGTCAGCAGGAGCTGATTCCAACTCCAGGGAATCTCCCCCCCCTCCTTTGTACATGATCCAGCTTCTTCCAAGAGCTGAAAACGCAACAGAGCAGGAGACGAAATCCTGCCGGTCACAGAAAGGAGGAATTTCTGTGTTAAATTAAAAAAGGGGGGGAGGAAAGAAGAGCCCCCCCAGGCCAGGCCTCTAAAGCCCCTGAGCTGAAGGCCCAGCAGAGTCTCCCCCAGGTGTGGAGCCCATCCAAGGGGCCCTCCAGAGGGAGGAAGGCCTGGGGGCTGAGATGGGGGCCGGGGCAGGATCCGGCCCTTCAAGACCGCAGTGGGTCCTTCAGGAGGAAGGAAGGATTTGGGGAGGGGAGAGAGAGAGAGAGAGAGAGAGAGAGAGAGAGAGAGAGGATGGGAGTAAAGAGAGAGAGAGAGAGAGAGAGAGAGAGAGAGAGAGAGAGAGAGAGAGAGAGAGAGAGAGGATGGGAGTAAAAGGGTTTCTGCTTTGGTTTTCTCTGTCACTTTCCAAGGCAAAAACATTGAACTTTGAACCGGAGGATCCTTAAAAAGAAAAAGAAAACAGGAAAGGGGAATCGATGAAGATTAGCATTGGAGAGGACCTACCTTCCCTGTACCACTCAGTCCGATCCAGAGACCGACGATGCGGGTATGATTGGAGGCCAGTCTGGCCACGTAAGCTGACTCTGCCAAGCTCTGGATGGAGGCCAGATGGCCGCCTTCCGCCTGTTCCCCGCAGTAACTCTGGGAGAGAAGGAGCACAGAGAAAGACCCTTGTTCAGCGGAGAAGGACCGTGTTGTCTCTGTTTGAGTATTGGTGCATGTCAGAAAGGAGCAGGGATCCGACTGCATGGCCACCATCTTAACTCTGTTGGCCCCCACGGTTGCCCTCCCCGAACAGGCAGGGCCAGAAGGGACCAGCCTTTTGGGCAGTGGGCTCTGCAGACTCCGCTCACCGCCTGCTCCCTGTCCTGGGAGCCCCTCTGGCTCAGCAAAGGGGCCTCCCCCTCCTTCTCCTCCCCCTCCCCTTCCTCCCCCTCCTCCTCCTCCTCCCCCTCCTCCTCCGAGTTTCCCAGGGGAAGGAGCAGAAAAAAGAGTTTTGGAGG
>NW_015412146.1:0-1876 GCF_001527695.2 Protobothrops mucrosquamatus | reverse complement strand
TAACAGGCTCAAATTGATACCTCCAAGTCCAAATAGAAGTTGTAGGTCAGAGTTGGGGAGACAGGAATGTGACCCTCAGTCCTGCATGCTCCAGGCTGCTCTTTTCGTGAGTTGTGTACAAGTGATCCTCAACTTACGACCATCATTGAGTCTGGCAATCACGGTCATGAATCATGGTAAATTGGGTCGTCATGTGACTGGACCCGATTTTATGACTTTTTTTTTTTTGCAGCAGTCAGTAAGCAAAGGCCACAGTGGTAAAGCAAATGCCACTGTTGTTAAGTGAAGGCTCTCATCACGAATACGTTGTTTGCTGTGGGATGGAAACTGGGGGAAAAATATTGTAAATATAGGCCAGTTGGTGGGCGCTCAAAATGGAGTTATGTGAATGGGGGGGGGGAACACAATAACTTCAGCACAGTGTCATAAGTAGCTTTTGGAGGGTCCATTGTAGCTTTGAATGGTTGCTAAGCAACCAGTCATGCCAATTATATAGCCAAAAACTCTGGCAGGAAGCCAGAGTTATAATGTATTGGTGTGGTATATAGACAAGAATTTATGTATGGGAAACGGGTCTGTATTTTAGTAAGTCCGTATCTCTGCTCTGCCCCCTGGTGGCAAAAAATTGAAATGATGTTTTTCAATCCAGGCTGTTTCATCCTTTGACCTTTTTCTAGCTCCTCTGGATGACCAGGTGGAAGAAAACTCGGAATTAGTAAGAGAAACAAGGAATCCTAAGAAGGTAAAGATCAGATTTGTCTTTATTTAACATCCTGTCTTATTTTTATAAATACATAGATACATACATTGTGTCTCTGTGTGTGTGTGTGTAAAATATAAATTATATAATATATAAATTATATATATATATATAATTTAGTAATAAGGGTAAAAATTATTTAGTAATAAGGGTAAAAATCCGACTCTAGGGTATATCCATACTATAAAACCAATAAATAATGCTGATCACCAAGAGAATGAGTAAAAATATTTAATAAGTTAAACCTAGCTTTCGTCGGGCACTCCCGACATCGTCAGGGTTCTAAAAAGGCGGTTCCTGGGAGGAACTTACATATAGCCTCTAATTGCCTGCATCCGGCTGCGTGAACGTGTAACAGGGCCCAGCTGTCTCCCCTTTCTCTGCAAACCTAGATTGCGATTGTTGGGGGGTGGAGGAGGATCGATCGTAGCTTGGTTGGGGTACGTGGTAAAGCCAGGGGAGCGGTCAACGGCCCGTGCTCCACACCTGGTAGGGAGAATTCCGTGCGCAAAGGTGGAAGTGCGGAGATGACTGCCAACAGTGAGTGGGTTGGGGGGGGGGTTTCCCAGCCCCGGGATTGACGGTGGAGGGATGTGTGATGGAGCACAGAGAGAGGATGTGAAAGGATTGCGCACGGGAGGAAGAGATGTACTTGGAGTGCAAGAGTATAGACAGCTGGGCCCTGTTACACGTTCATGCAGCCGGATGCAGGCAATTAGAGGCTGTATGTAAGTTCCTCCCAGGAACCGCCTTTTTAGAACCCTGACGATGTCGGGAGTGCCCGACGAAAAAGTCACATTCGTCATCTTCAGGCTGGTGTCTTCAGCTTCGTGCTTCTGGGAATAGTGTGCGATCGCAGCTGTTTCTTCCTTTTAACTGCCAGTGGGGTTTGAGCTGATTGGGTGGGAGCTTGCAACTCCCCCTGCAACTCAGACTAACCTGAGCACAACAAAGCCCCCACCCAAACAGAACACTCCCCCATCCAATCAGAGCACAGCCAACCCCCCCATCCAATCAGAGCACAGCCAAGCTCCTTAACCAATCAGAACACACCTCCACCCAATCAGAACACAGCCAAGCTCCCACCCAATCAGCTCAAACCCCACTGGCAGTTAA
>NW_015412145.1:0-1876 GCF_001527695.2 Protobothrops mucrosquamatus | reverse complement strand
CCTCTCTGTGGGCACGCGCGTCATCGCCCCAGTCCTAGGCCTTCAGCTGGGTTTTATAAAACCTTTTCACTTTAGGCCTCTGCCGCCGTGTGCAAAAAAAAAAAGTTCAATCAATCAGTCAATTTCAACTTCTCATGAAAAAAAAAAGATCTTGCAAAGTTGGAATTGATTGATTGAACTTTTTAGTCCCACCCAGTCTGCCGTTACCAGCGCAGCCACGCCCAGCCAATGGGCCACGCCCAACCAATGGGCCACACCCACCTGGCACCCGATGATGCATAAGTGGGTTTGCAGTTTGGGCACTCGGTCTCTAAAACGTTTGCCATCACTGGACTAGTGGTTTTTCTGGGAGTAATGGATTGGTTCACTTTTATTCCTCCAAATAGACAAGACAAATTATTAATGAATAAAAATTTCTTACTTCTAGTCTGTGAACTTGCATCCCAAGCAACAAATTCCAACAAATATAGTGAATGTAAGATTCTGAATCAACTTTTGGCTGTCTATCAAAAGGTATCTACTGCTCCTAAAATCGTGTCCAGCTTCATTAGTGATTGCTCTGTTATACTGAAATGCCTTTGGGGATGAAGTGGCTACTGTTTCTTGTTCCTTATGTGCAGTGTGTGAACAAAGTCTGCAGGCCAGCCGAGTTGTAGGAAATATGAGCAGAGAATACTGTGGTTCATGTACTGTTCTTGGCAGGAAATCTGCTTATCCCTCATGTCTATGCCAACAGGCACACAAAACATTGCTGGGTATTTCTTGGCTTTGCATCAAAACATTCATAGCTGATCTAGACACAGTGTTGTGTTGTTGAAAAGAAAAAAATGCAGGAGAGACTACTCCAAAAGCCTACAGAAATAAAAATGTTTGGACTCTGAAAATATGCGGAAAGTGTCTGTCCTGCTAATTCTGTATTAAAAACTCTCTTTTTTCAGAGGCAATCCATGGATGTTGGCTTTCAGAGTGTGTTTCCCTCTTGAACAAAAATGAAATAGGTGGAATAATTGTATTTCAATGCAATCTCTTTTTAGCCAAAGTACCCAAATTCTGAAATCAGAAGAACTCAAATGTATTGGTAGTGATATACCTTTATAAGTTTCCTGCTATAAACTGCAGTCATATTGGTGATAAGGGTGAGAGAAGAAGATGATAGAAAATGAGACAAGATGTCAGAATCCAAATATATTCCATCTCTAGTTATCAACTATGAAAAACCGCATTTCTGCCTGCTCTGGATTCTGTCATACAATGAAGGGAAGGGGGTGAACAAAGGGGCTTTATGGCCCTCACTTTCTTCAGCCTACTTCAAAGGGACTGGATGTGGATATCACCAAATGGACTAACAATAACAATGAGGGTCATTAGCTTTCATGTAATCCTTTTGGAAGTCTCCTCCCAGCAGTGAGGAAAAGAGGGTGAGAACGTAATGCCTGGGATTGTCGCTGGGAGAAGGGGGTGATGGGGTGTGGCTAATGGGGGATCCCTTAAAACCTTGAATGGGAGAGCTTGGACCCAAGTCCTGTCTAGAATGCCTGCATCCAGCTTTCTCTTAATAAAGATGCCTGTTGGAAGAAATATTCCAGGAGTTCTGTCTTCTTAAGAAGCAAAGTGGGGTGGGTCCTTACATTAGACAGGACTTGCAAAATTAGTCCACCTGGAAGGAAGACCCTTGCTGGGGGACTTTGCAAAAATTACCATGTCAGACGGTGGAGCAAGGAAGGGAGAAAACTCCCCGGAAAGGGAGCCGCTGCCCCGGCTGAAACCCTGCCAGCTGTCGGGATCTGAGAGGTCAGAATCCTCAGGAGAAGAGGTGGTGGAGACACGGGACCACAAACCTCGGTGGTCAATGGACGTTGGAAAGAAAGGCGAGTGG
>NW_015412144.1:0-1876 GCF_001527695.2 Protobothrops mucrosquamatus | reverse complement strand
AAATGCAGATTTTATGTGTTAATGTTTTTCTAATAATATTGTCAAGTGGGATAAAACTTAAGGAGTTTATAAAGTATTTTTTAAAAAGAATTCCAATTTACAGCAGAATAAAATGAAAACATAAGCAATTTACAGTAAAATGTGATATTTCTGCACTAAAGTTTAATAAGGCAGCAGGGAAAGAAAGCAGATAATTAACGAGTGTTATTCCCAGGTCTACAGTAGTAGCACTGATGCTGGTATACTAGGTACTAAATGATACAGAAAGCTATTGACTAGTGATATGGGAGTCAATGAAGGAAATCTTTATATTCACTGGGGCTATATGTTATTAGCCACACTGAGTCTACCTCACTTTCATTAGGTATCTGATTAAAATTTTGCATAGGAAAATGTATCTTCAAAAATAAATAAAGGAGATTGAATACCATGGATGTAAATACAGATTCAGAAGAAAAAAGGAATGTCTTACCTGTGTAGATTCCCAAAGTGCATGCTGCCTAAATGGAAATAATCAGACTAAAAGGAATATATTTATATCTAACACTAGAAATTGAGCTGGAGCAAGGAATGACCACCAAAGACCTTTTGTTAATATTGAAAAGCATCCTGCCTTTGATATTAAAGATAATGTATCATGACTAGTAGACGCCAATAGTCTTATCAACTATTGGATTGCCAAGTTGCAGTCAGAAGTGTCATAGTGTCATTGGTGGCCTTCTATTTCTTATACTTCATAGATTAAACTGTTGCACGCTGATGCCAGAAAGAATGAACAACTTGTAGTAAATGCCACTTGCCATACTTTTTTTTTCTTGCAATAGAGCTCTTATGACAGTAAAATTCACATATACTTTTGAAAGGTATCTTTAATGGGGTGGGGAAGGAAGAAAGCTACTTTTCTGTGATAAGATAAATATACTTTTTCAGGATTATAATAATTCATCTTTCCAACATCATTCTTTCTCCTGCTTTATGGTAGAACTGTGATAATTAATACTTGAACAGAAAACTGAAAAGCTTTGGTTTTTCTCAGCATTCTTTTCTTTAGAAGCAGAATCCCCATTATTTATTGAGATACACTGAATAAATGCTGAGGAATTTCCTTATAAATAACTACTTAAGAAGCCTTTTTCAAAAGGCAAAAATGTCTGTTTTGGAACTTAGATTCACAAATCCTGGGTACAGCAATCATTCTGAAGTAAAACACCTATAGATCCAGTTAATATTGGCTAGTTTCTTGCTGAACTCATATCACAGTGAACTTTTATAATTTAAGCTAGTTAAGTTGTCTCTTGTGATTTCTCATTCTCCCCTAAACCTGGCATTAACATGCTTTGATGACTGATTTTATATGGACTTTTGATTGAAAATGGAAAAAAATGGAATGAACATACAGTTCATATTAGTCATAATAATTCCCAAGTACTTTATTCTCAGTCAAAAACCTATTTCTGCAATATTTTTTTAATTTCACAACCTTCATATCTTAATTTTCTCATCAATTTTGAATCCAGCTACCACACCAAATTCCTTTAAATTTACCATTCATATCTATTTCTCCAATAGGATTTTCAAAAATGAAATCCAAATCATTTGCAAATGCCTTTAATTTACTATGATTTCCAATGGAAAACATGATATTCTTTCTGTATTGCTTTGATTCAGAATCAGTCTAAATAATAATAATAATAATAATAATAATAATAATAATAATAATAATAATAATAATAATAATAATAATAATAATAATAAGAAGAAGAAGAAGAAGAAGAAGAAGAAGAAGAAGAAGAAGAAGAAGAAGAAGAAGAAGAAGAAGAAGAAGAAGAAGAAGAAGAAGAAGAAGAAGAAGAAGAAGAAGAAGAAGAAGAAGAAG
>NW_015412143.1:0-1876 GCF_001527695.2 Protobothrops mucrosquamatus | reverse complement strand
AGACCTATACATATTCCTCCAAAGTAGGGCTTTTTGTTGCAAGAATAGTTTTTCCCCAGCACTCAATATCTTGCTACATCAGCTTGTAGTTTTCAATGTTGTATCACCATTATTAATGTACTATACACACTATATGCAACAGTGTAATTATGCAAGCAGCACAGATATTTATTGGATAAAGTGCTTGTGATGTCAGTGAAGAGTGCAAACGTATATCATACCTGAAAAATTCTGTCCCTGTTTTGTAGTGTTACTGTACAGTTGTAGAAGTTTTAAAGGAAGCCAAAGTGTCTTGCACTGTGTGTCTCCCATTGCAAATCTAAGAGCACCTGTATAAATTAACTACCAATTCCTTTTGGGAGCTCTGTCTTTTTCAGTACAATGCTTTCCCTACTAATGGCATCTCAACAATTCAAGGTGACTTACAATATGATGAAAAAATATATCAGCCACAAAAAGAAAACAAAAACTAACCGTTTTAAAACAGCATAATTGAAAATCACATGAGAATGACAAACAATTTGGACAGATATTCTGTTTGCAGTTTTAGTTTGCTCTTCTCAAGTTTTGTGCTCTCTCTGTAGAGCTCAGGGATTACACACATGATTTTCATAATTTTGTTTTTAATTCAGGTGGCAGACATCAACTATCATCACTACCATTACATGGATTATATTTTTGGCTTTGAATCAGGTCTTGAGGGACTGTTACACAAAGGCTAAAATATTCTTTAACCCTTAAAATATTCTTATGGCAGATGACGGAGAATAGGCTGATGTTTTTCCTCACCAATTACAACGCTCTATCGTAAGGTTTACTTAGGTAGAAATTAAGCACTCCCGTGGTATACAAAAGTTCATCTCTACTAAGTAATGCCACCTTGTACTGCTACTAAGTAGAAACTGCCAAACCCTATAAAAATAAATTCATTGGCATAATTCTTTTATTCCATCAACACCTGACAGATGTATTTATTTATTACACAATCATTAAACATAAGGTTATAGTTTCCTTTTCCAACTGTTCTATTTTGCTTGGATTTGCTTAACATCCAATGTAACTGCTGTTCTGCTTTCAATTCCAAGATGTATTTGTTTTGGGGAAACAAAATAGTATTAAGTGGCAAATTGTTTATGGGCTTTATTTCAAATACTGTTTCAGTTTATATTTATATTTATTTAATTTGAGATCTATCTGAAAAGTAGATGAGTGGAAGGGGTCAGTCTGATGGTTGAAATGTTAGACCAACGCAAAGACCCAGCCTGTTCTCAGTGGTAGGAATCTGTTTGGGTGTATACTGACATGAATTATTAGGATATACATCTAATGAATACATTTTTTTTTCAATATAAAATTTTTATTGTTTTCATCATAAAAAAAAAAAAGAAGTACATCACAGATATTACACAATGTTATATCCCATCCCCCCACCCCCCGGACTTCCCAAACCAAACCTAGGCTAATATTCAAATACAAGTAAACAAATATTAATATCTCTAACTCCAAACTCTAAACTTAAACAATGCATCTCCTCCGTATTAATAAAAATTATTCATTTAATTAATTCTTCAAATACACCAAAATCTTTACCATTTCAGCAAGATAGTTTAACACCATCCCTTACTTATACAAAAAAAAAGGAAAAAATTCCCATCTTCCATAAAGTTAACAAGTAAATGTCATTTCATCAAACTACACCTATAAAAAATCATTTTGAACCCTTAATAAGGTTTACAACTTCAATTACTTAATTATCATTCAATTGTTTATCAAATGTAACATTAACAATAAGTCCACCTCCTTCAACCATTATTAAATCAAAAAAAAGAACCTTTAGGACCTTAATTCCCATCCATTCATAGTTAAGTCAAACAAA
>NW_015412142.1:0-1877 GCF_001527695.2 Protobothrops mucrosquamatus | reverse complement strand
GGTCCTCCCCCCCCCTCAGTTGAAGGAGGGAGCGGGTCACCCTGAAGAGGGTGGCTGGGCGGTTATCTGATGACGCAATGAGGGTGGAGTAGTAATTAGACCTCGCCACCCTCATTGCCACAAGGTAGGATCTAACATGTATCCTTACCTGTGTTCGGTCGGGTTCGGTTCGGGTAGTCCTCCAACTGCTCTCTAGGCGGTTCACACCGGTTCAGGAGAACCGGTAGCTAAATTTACCTGAATTTGGAGAACCGGCTGGCTTCTGGAAGTCCAGTCTAGGCCTCGGAGGCCTCCCAGGCCTAGAACAGCCCACTGGAAGTGCATGGATACCACTTCCGGAAGGCCGTTCTAGGCATCAGAGGCCTAGAGGTGGCCTCCCAGGCCTAGAACGGCCCACCGGAAGTGCATGATGCCACTTCTGGAAGTCTGTTCTAGGCATCGGAGGCCCAGGCCTGCATCACATAATAGAACCAGTTGTTCAGGAATTTGAATCCCACCACTGGTTGAAATGGGTGGTCCTTGGTGCTCTCTGAGCTTGGTTGTTACCTAGTTTGATTAATGAAACATGTTCAAGAAAACAACCAAGCTCAGAGAGCATCAAGGACATCTCAGTACATAGTCCTAACTCTTGTTGAGGGCATGGCTAATTATCAAATGCACTGTCACCACTGATGGGGGAAAATATTTTGAATATACCTATGGGCTTATGACTAGCTAATGGTAGATATTTCCAAATTTTCACTGGAACCTCAATGCAAGGAGAAAAGAGAAAATGCCCATATCATATGTGATCTATCCAATCCTGATCATCAAGCTTTAAGTGACTACAAACAAGTTCCTATTTTCATCTGATGGCGTGGGACCTTTCTTCCCAGTCAGGAATATTTAGGTTCTGCAACAGAATTGCCTAATTAGCCTTATGACAATGAAGGCAACTTAACCAGCAGCGCAGTGCTTAAGTTAATATATTGTACAAGGCCATTATGTGTTTAGTCATCACTTATTCAATGAAGCACAATTGACTGGGCTCATACCTACATGCTAAGCCATAGAGGTTAATATGTGAACACATTGCTACATTGCTTATGAGGCTGCCTCAATGACACATTGGTCTTCAGCTTCCAGAATGACTAGCCAGGCTAGGGTCTTAAAAAAACCTTTCAGGTTTTTGATAGTTTAAGAACCGGAATAAGATTTTTAGCACCCCATCTTGTATTAAGGAAGCCTGCTTGTCTAACCTTGATTTAATTGTGCTCTGTACATAAGCAGTGACCTCACATGGGTCACGCAATGTCTGAATCAATGGAGCAAAAAGTACCACTTGTGACCTTGCCATTAATGCTGCTTTGAAAGTGCAGCATTGTGTTCTAAAGGAAAATTGCTTATCTTTCCCCTGCATTAATACTACATATCCATATATTGAATAAAAATATGAACTGACCCCTTAGATAATTCAAATCCCAAACTCCAACTCAAGGGAATTGTGTGCAACCTATACAGAACTGGAATAACTGATTTCTGCAGAACTGTTTTCCAAAATAGCATACTTATGATGCTAAGAATCAATTACAAATGTGTGTGCAATCCCATTCCACAGAGGAAATGTTATTTCTCTGTTCGACACTGAACATTATGCTATAAAAACCTTGGAAAAATTTGTGGGAGAGAAAAGAAAGGTGATTGCAAGGCATTAGAAGCTGTAATGGCAGGTAGTAATAAAACTGAAGCAAAAGCAGCAAATGGACATGTTGTTAACCTAAAATGATAGTTAACTGATAGAGTAGAATCAGGGCTGAAATGGCCTGTGTCCAATCCCCAAATCAACACAGGAAGGCTAGAACTACGCAACCCAATCTGAGACCATCCATATTCAGAGT
>NW_015412141.1:0-1877 GCF_001527695.2 Protobothrops mucrosquamatus | reverse complement strand
TATTGCTGTTATAAAGGTGAAATGGCTTAGTATTTGTTTTATTGTTTTGTGGTATGGTAATTCAATCTCCTGAATTATTGATGCTTTATTGAAATAATATTGAAGCCATTCATTTGATTTTCAGCCAGTAATTTGCAGCTCAGAATACAAAAGCTGATTCTCTTAAACTAATACTATTGTTTCTCTTACTACTTATTAAAAATAGGGTTATATTTAAATATGAAAAAACTCTTACTGGATGGACAAAGAGGGATCATTGATACTAAGAACAGGAATTTTGCCTTTTCAACACCCTAAAAAAGAACAAGATGAGAATATGTGCCTAATCTTTAAGAGCATGACTAACTAGTAATCTCAGTATTATACCATAAATATTGTTTACCAAACCTGTTGCAAACACTTTTTTAAAAAAATATTAGTTTTAGCAAAGCATTTAAATTCAGTCTAGTAGAGTTTAGGGATAATAATTTTTTATGCTATACACCTATCAGCATCTATTCATAAGTTAATATCTAGTTCTCTAGCTCTTTGCATAAATTCTCATAGTAAAATTTGAAACAGCTCCTTGGAATATGAAACCAAATTTCCTATTGACACATATGAAACTTTTATTATTACAATTTTTTTGAGGAGGTAGGAATATGATTCAGTGGAACTATTTTTGTTGTCCATAAGTATGCATAACACTGATAAATATTGATCATCATTTTAGTGGAAGGACTTGTATATAATTCTCAAATACAATTTAAATGCCCTTTGGTATATGAAGAATTATACTTACCTTATACCACTTCCCAATTTCTACACTGTCTTATTAAAAACAGCCAGAAGTAGTGAATTGAGTTCTCTGTCCTTTGATTCACGGACTAAAGAACTGTAATTCTGTAGTCACTTTTGTCAGAGTGAGTCCCACTGAATTCAATGGAATTTCTTTCTGGATAAGATATATATCATGTATTGTTGCAGTAATAAAAATACTGCTGAAATGTTTTTGCCTAAAACTTGTTTTCTAAGTCAGCGGTTCCCAATGCCTGGTCCATGGACCGGTACCAAGCTGCGGCATGACAACAACCGGTTCGCACAAACAAGCAAAGCCCCAACAGCAGGATGCAGGCAGCACACAATACCACACCCACTCTGGTCCGTGGAAAAAGCTCTCTCCATGTAACCAGTCCCTGGTGCCCAAAAGGTTGGGGACCGCTGCTCTAGGTCATTTATTTATTTTCAATATTTAATAATTTAAGGAAAAGAGAAAGTGATTCTAAGCTATGCTGGAAAGTAATATAACTTTGTATTGAATCAAGGTAGCTCATTCAAATTGTGTTAAACCTCAGTTATTTTTAGAATAGCTGTAAACATCAAAAGATGTACTTCATAAAGCATGATAGTGCAAATGAAGCACTACTTTTTGAAGCATTCAAGCAGCTATGCTCTTTGCAAGTTCATCCAGTTGCTTAAAGTTCTTCATGCAAACACATTTTGCAAAGCACCTCTTTTAAATGCTTCACACAGCCTCAGTACTTAAAATAGGCTAATGGCAATTAATGGGACAGGTAAATCATAACTTAATAATTTAAATATAAGTAGTTCTTGACTTATAACATGAAACACAATTGTTGTAAAATGTTGCACCCCCACATGTGATTGCATTTTGGATGCTTATTTATTTATTATTTATTTATTAATTTAATTTCTATACCGCCCTTCTCCCGCAGGACTCAGGGCGGTGCACAGCATATTAAAACAGATACACATATCAATAAAAATAAAAAACCCCTCTAAAACCAAATTAAAACCAAATATTCGAAGCTGTGTTCCAATTAAAATTATACTTAAAATCGTCCCTAAATAAAATCCTCCTTAGGTCAGGCCCGCTT
>NW_015412140.1:0-1877 GCF_001527695.2 Protobothrops mucrosquamatus | reverse complement strand
GGTTTTATAAAACCTTTTCGCTTTAGGCCTCTGCCGCCGTGTGCAAAAAAAAAAAGGTTCAATCAGTCAATTTCAACTTCTCGCGGGAAAAAAAAAGATCTTGCAAAGTTGGAATTGATTGATTGAACTTTTTAGTCCCACCTAGTCTGCCGTTACCACTGCAGCCACGCCCACCCAATGAGCCATGCCCACCCAATGGGCCACACCCACCCAATGGGCCACGCCCACCCGGCACTCGACGATGCATAAGTGGGTTTTTGGTTCCAGTTTGGGCACTCAGTCTCTAAAAGGTTCGCCATCACTGTTATAGTAAGTGATCCAAAATTTGAAATAAGAAGAATTTCCAGACTGTAAGAACAATTAAGCAAAGAAATAATTTGCCTTTTGAAGCCGTAGGTGCTCCATCATGAAGGTTTTTCAAAGAAGACCGGACAGCCATTTGCCTAAGATGGTCTGCATAGAGCTATATCACTTCCATATGATTCTTTGATCTTCCTGCCAGCCATTTCAAGATTCCTTGTAAATAAAATTATTCACATTTGCTTCGTTTGTTTGTTTGTTTAGAGTTACTAAATTTGTCTATACTTGTTGCAAAGATTGGAAGTTACTTCTATATATTCTTATATATTCTATTCTTTTTCTTTATTGTATTCTTTCTTTCCTTTTTCTTTTTTTCCTGCACTTTTTATTCTTTTTTCTATTCTCTTCTTTTTCTCTAAGTTTAGCTTGTATTAGTTTTTACAATTTTTTTTAATCTATTCCTTTAATGGGGGCGCAAAGATCGAGGGCAATAGAAGAAGGGGACGACAGAGAATGAGGTGGCTGGATGGAGTCACTGAAGCAGTAGGCGTGAACGTCTTAAATGGACTCCAGAAGATGGTAGAGGACAGGAAGACCTGGAGGAACGTTGTCCATGGGGTCACGATGGGTCGGACATGACTTCGCAATTAACAACAACAACAACAATGGCTCAGCAGTAAAAGACACTGAGCTTGTCAGCTGGAAAGATGACAGCCTGGGTTTGAGACAAAGTGAGCTCCTGTTACTTGCCCCACCTCCTGCCCACCGAACAGTTTGAAAGCATGCAAAGCTGAATAGATAAATAGGTACCACTTCAGTGGGAAGGTAACAGCATTCCATGAGCTTCAGCATACAGTATAGTCATGCTGGCCACATGACCATGAAAATGTCCCCGGACAACGCTGGCTGCCTCAGCTAAGAAACGGAGATGAGCACCACCATCTAGAGTCAGACATGACTGGTGGACAGGGAAAACCTTTGTTGTTGTTAGTTGCGAAGTTGTGTCCGACCCATTGCAACCCCATGGACAACGTTCCTCCAGGCCTTCCTGACCTCTACCATCTTCTGGAGTCCATTTAAGCTCACGCCTACTGCTTCAGTGACTCCATCCAGCCACCTCATTCTCTGCTCCCTTCTTCTATTGCCCTCGATCTTTCCCAGCATTAGGCTCTTCTCCAGTGAGT
The DNA here is from genome assembly GCF_001527695.2 of Protobothrops mucrosquamatus. Classification (NCBI taxonomy): domain Eukaryota; kingdom Metazoa; phylum Chordata; class Lepidosauria; order Squamata; family Viperidae; genus Protobothrops; species Protobothrops mucrosquamatus. The sequence continues at coordinate 393 of NW_015412140.1, read as the reverse complement.
CCTTCCTTCTCATTAAGTGGCCAAAGTACTTGAGTTTCAACTTCAGGATCTGGCCTTCTAAAGAGCAGTCAGGGTTGATCTCCTCTAGGACTGACTGGTTTGATTGCCTTGCAGTCCAGGGGACTCACAGGAGTCTTCTCCGGCACCATAGTTCAAAGACCTCAATTCTTTGGCGCTCGGCCTTTCTTATGGTTCAACTTTCACAGCCATACATTACAATTGAGAAAACCATTGCCTTGACTATACGTACCTTTACCTTTACCTTTATTCTTTTATTGCTTTTAAAATAATGACAGAAAAATGGGGAAAAGTTTGGGCTGAGAGTTAGGTACTGGCCCAAAGTCACCCAGTTGGCTTTCATGCCTAGCTAAGGTAGGAGTAAAATTCTCAGGG
>NW_015412139.1:0-1877 GCF_001527695.2 Protobothrops mucrosquamatus | reverse complement strand
AATAATTCAAGCTGTTTCTGCATCACTTGTAACTCAGAATGGTTGAATACACTGAACTTTAACATATTTATCTGTAATTTAACATTGAAGTCTGAGCCAAATTTTATCAAAGAGACATTGCAGTTGAAATCAGCATTTTGATACACCCTCCCTCCCTTTTCTACGCAATACACAAACAGAGATGCACACACACACACACCTGGATACACATACTCAAAATATACATGATTAATGTGAATTACTACTTACATTAATAATGAACTATGTATCAATTTAACATTATTTCACCCCCCAAAAAAGGTGGTCTGCACCAGTAGTTTCATTTTATATGGTAGAAAATGCCTATCCATTCCAGGTTAAAAAAAAATCAGTTAATTTTTTTCCCCAGACAAAATTAGTATCTTCACTGTCAATTACAAATACACAAAGCATACAGGTTGATGTTATCTTTGTTTTTCTAATATTTAACATTAACCCAATGTCAAGAGGTTCTCACTGGTTCGTGGAATCTATCCAACCGACAGTACACAATATGTTCCTGTAATTTTTTTTCCTCCTCTTCTTTTTTAGCAAAATAAAGGAAGTTATTAGTTTCTCTTCCCTCTTGCAAAATAATGTTACTAGTTTCATTTTCAAGAAATTAAGCAGAATTTCCTTACAGCAGCTAAACAAGCCATACTGTATTCCTTTCTTGCACTCTTCCATTTTCCTCTAATCTTTCTAATAAGTATAGTGAAGTGGCAAGACAATCATAAAACAAAAACTTTATTTATGTGCATCTGTCCAAGCTTTTAAAAGATGTAAATCCTAAGGATGTAAATCCTATCACTCTATAGCAGGGGGTCTTCAAACTTGGCCCTTTGATGACTTGTGGACTTCAACTCGCAGAATTCCTCAGCCAGGCACGCTGGCTGAGGAATTCTGCGAGTTGAAGTCCACAAGTCATCAAAGGGCCAAGTTTGAAAACCCCTGCTCTATAGGATTTACATAGCTCCCCAATGTTAATGAAATATGTGGACTGCTATACCTTTCTACTTAGGACTAAGTGAAGATGTTTGATGGGAAGTTTCTCATGAAAGGTCTTCAACTTCCCATGAAAACCATCTGCATTAGGAAAAAATACCTGTTGAAGGAATCTTGAGATCCTTCTAGATCACTTCAGTGGTCTTTTTCTGGACCCAGCCCCAGATCACACAAAACTGTAGCACTGCACAACTGCCTACTCCATCTCAAGATTTCCACCCCTATTTTTGCCTTTCTTTTACGTCAGTCCTGTAAGTGTCATCAGCTTTTCCTCTTCCTTGCCTACACTGTAGCAGCTCCTCCTTTCTTATGAGAAAATTAGTGGCTGTGAAAAAAACTAAAAAACAACATGTATATCAGGCTGAGTATGTGATAGGATGCCAGACAGCCCTGGGCTGTGACATTTGTCACACACACGTGTTTCATTTTACTTTATTGACTTTATTTTCATAATGAACTTTCCCAAGTATTCTTCATTTTTAGCAAACACAGTATTATTATTTGCACATCTCATTTTTTAAATATTTTGATCTCCAGTATGGATTCCAGCTGTCATCCTTTCAAGATTGTCTTTTTAAATATTTATTGTATAAATTAGAAATGATATGTGTCATTGTCGTAAATGATATGTGACATGTGTCATACTCCCATTTGTATTCTGAACCACTCCATTTCTTCAAATTAAATTCTTAACAATAGCAGTAGCAATAGCACTTAGACTTATATACCACTTCACAGTGCTTTACAGTCCTCTCTAAGCAGTTTACAAAGTCAGCATATTGCCCCCAAGAATCTCAGTCCTCACTTTACCAACTTCGGAAGGATGGAAGGCTGAGTCAACCTTGAGCTGGTCA
>NW_015412138.1:0-1877 GCF_001527695.2 Protobothrops mucrosquamatus | reverse complement strand
CACAAGGGGGGAGGGAACCCCTTTCTTCCTGGCCCTCCAGCTGTGGAAATCCCCCCTCCCAAAGTGAATGGCTTCCTGGCATCCCAGTTCCTCCCTTCGTTTTCTGCCCTCCCCCTTTTCCATGGCAAATTGATTAGCGGTAGAAGCTAGCAGGCATCATGCGATTCAAGCTTGACAGCCACTTTTCATTTAATGCACATATGTGTGACAACACTGGGAGAACATGACCTGAGACGCAGAAGGGCCGATCTTCTCCACGACAGCATCTGTGCCCAAATTACTGCGTGGCTTTCCCAGGGAGCCCAAGGGCTGAGGAAGGAGGTGCCTCCGGGCTTTTTCCCAGACGGATGGCATAGAAAGACTTCTCCAAATCTGGATTGAAATCAGACCTTTTCCGTCATGGGATTCACAGGGACCTGACCAAATTTTCTCCCTCCCCTGTTGCTTTTAATCCTTCAGCCAGGTTGCCCGTATTTCTACACAAAGCAGAGTCCCAGGGACCCCCAGGCCTTCCCGGGGCCAAAGGGGGGGCCTGCTGCATGGGGGAGGGGGAGCTGCCCCCTGGATCTGACCCCTCCCCTCTTGTCCCCAGGCAGGAGGAACGTGCTGGGGAGGAAGAGCGCTGGGACTGGCACAAGGGGGGAGGGAACCCCTTTCTTCCTGGCCCTCCAGCTGTGGAAATCCCCCCTCCCAAAGTGGGCATTTCCTTGGGCAGACCCACTGTGGCTGGGAGGGGGCCTGGCCCAAAAGGTAACTGGGGTCCACTGGGGGATTACAATTCCAGGGATTTGTGTATGTGTGTTTTGTTTGTATGTGCAGCTGATGCAATTATACTTATTTCATTCGTTAATCCTTCAAGTCATCAATCAGGCAAAATACACTACTTTTCAACCAGTCTCTCCGGGTTTTGCCCCTTCCAGAGATGGGGTGCCTTTTCTTTTTTTTTCTGGGTTTGTGGAAACCCTTTATTTATTCTTGGGGGGCCCCTGGGCTTTACAAGTGGAATGGCGGGTGACTAAAGAGCTCCTGCTGGGCTGGTGCCAAGAGAGCCAAGGGGACCCCCAGGAGGGCCAGGCCAAGCGCCTGTGAGGGAGGAAGGACCCCTCAGCCCAGGAGAGGCAAGGTGGCCAGCAGGCCGGGGGGGGGCACCTTCTTCGGGAGAGCAATGAGGAAAATCACACACAACTCTTTTGTTTGCTGTGTTTTATTTATGCTTTATTTGACAAGCAAGGCTTGGCATCGGCCCTCTGGGGCCCTTTTAGCAGAGACGGGGTCTTCATCCTTTCCCCATCGGGGTGGAGTTTGCTGTCCAAATCTCCACTTATCTGCCTTGAGCTCTTAGCAGGTTGCTGCAGAGGAGAGAAGAGAGAAGAGTCATCGCAGGAGGAGAAATGAGGAGGTGGAGCTTCTCTTAAGCGCTGATGAGCCCTAAGTATCTCGAAGCTCAGCTTGTGAACACCACTTGAAATGAAGGAAAACTCCCCCCAGGTCTGCCCAGGAGAGTTTCCACCAGCCCAGAAGAGGTGATTGCAAAGGACCGAAGGGTTACCTCGCAGGACGCTGTGCAAAACGTCTCCTGTTATACCCAGAGAGGTGGCCACTGTCCTGAATTTTGTCTCCAAAGCCGGCGTCAGGTTGGGCTGAGTGCCTAGAGGCAAACAGGGAGGTGGGTTGCGTAGGCAGGAGAACTCAGGGATGGAGGGGGGGCTGCTCTGGCTCCCCCCAAATTCCCTGGTTGAACAGCTGGGAGGGAAGGAGAGAATCGGAGGTGGAGGTCCAGAGGCACAGGAGGGAAGGGCTTCCCTTGGGGCAGAGATACTGGAGGGCAGGAGGGGACGTGCCTCACCAAGGAGGTCCCAGCTGGCACCCCAAAGAGG
>NW_015412137.1:0-1877 GCF_001527695.2 Protobothrops mucrosquamatus | reverse complement strand
ATTGTAACCTATTATGCTAAGAATAATCAACTACATTGTTCTGACAATGCCACATCACAAGAATAGGTTAAGTCTGCTTATTTTTTTAAATGATGTGCCATCAAGTGGTTTTGGACTCTAACAACCATGTAGACAGATGTACTCCATTGATGATCTATCCTTAACCTGTTCTTTCAGCTCTTTCAATGGTGCACTCATCGCTGTAATCTTGCTGGTGGTTGTCCTCTTCTCTTTCTTCTACCTTTCCCAGCATTAGAGCCTTTTCAGAAAAAGAACAGTTAAGGAATTATTGCCAAATTCATGATTCATTATGAACATAGTAGGCCTGTGGAACCTTAATCTTACAAATACTACTCATTTACAACAGCCAATGATGAAAGATACTGAATCCAACAACATCTGGAAGGCCATAGGCTACCTAACTATCACTACAAGTTAATGGGCAAGTTGTTCCAATTCTTCAGCAAGAACTTTGTCCTTCTTGGCACTGGCATTTTAAAAAATCACAATATATACACCTCAATTTTTATTTATTTATTTGAAACATTTATATAAGCTTAATACATCAATGTCCTATCTTAGTTGTGATCACCATTTACAAAGCAATGTTTACTTAGCTACCAAGAAAATCAGTCAATAGTAAGGGAATAATCCTATTCCATTTTACCGACTGTATTATCTAATATATTATTTCTGACAACATGCAGCAACAAGGCCAAAAATGCCAGAGATCATGCATGAACATCCCACAAAATGGAAAAATCTATACCTAATTATGTTGACTCCTGTTGCTATGTGCTCATTTTAATTTATGACTAATGCAAATGCATTATCCTATGACATATGTTCCATTTTTAAGCTATTCCTTTCACCAATTTCTGATTCTTGTTAAAATATATCCAAACATATATTCCCTATTCTATTCTATTCATATCTTGTTTATCTATCTATTCTCTTTGTTTGGGAGATAGTCTTGAAAAAGTATCTGTATTCCTAGCAAACCTTCTTCAAAATGCAAATGCAGGATGGATAAGTATGTGTCAGGCAACAGCTACAAGGAAGAAAAAGCTAAAGAGGATGCTTTACTTGTTAAATAAGTTGAAAGGGAACTCTGCATAGATACTGTACTGATCAGGCTGGACACAGCTTGAGAAACAACTTTATAAAAAATAAGAAAAGAATGAATAATGAATGCAAAAGGATTGGTAGTTGTAAATGATATTCACATTTTTGTTCCATTTGGCCTAAGATATACAGATCTATTTTTCTAGTGGGACAGACAGACAGACAGACAGACAGCAGAACAAATAGTAATGCAGCCAATTCCAGCAATCTCAGCTTAAGCATTTCTGAAGTACAGGAAGCATCATGTTGTTTTGTTCTGAGTTCACAGCAGCACTTCTGTGTGGTAATATCCTTTAAGACTAACAGTTTTCAAAATAAAATATGTTTGTCTTAAAATGTGCTACTATTCTCGTTCTGATTGGATATGGCAAACAGAGCTGATTGGAGACCCAAAACAAATGAAGAGAACTAGCGATAATGCCTAATTACAGCCCATACTTTTAGAGCCCTAATTTATACTAGCCGAGTTTATGGGCTATATTCCAATGTAATCATGACACAGCAACAGTCCATGATGCAGACTCCCAACCTTATTTATTTATTTATTTATTTATTTTATTTATTTATTTTTCATAATTTATATGCCGCCCTTCTCCCCACGGGACTCAGGGCGGCTCACAGCATATTAAAATAACACAACACAAACAACACAACACAACATTTCCCCTATAAAAGCCAATTAAAACCAAATATTTGTAGTCTGTGACATTATTAAAATCATTAAAAATTATCCCTATTTAAAATTCACCCTA
>NW_015412136.1:0-1877 GCF_001527695.2 Protobothrops mucrosquamatus | reverse complement strand
TTCGGAATATGTACCCATGCAGTACTTCCAAAAATTCTCAAATGTGCCAGTGATGGCTTTTTCCCATATAGAATGGCATATGGAGTATTATTAATGGAGGAACTCCACAGCCTGTTAACTATATAATTGGCAGTCAATATGGCTTCTCCCCAATATGACCTGCTCATACCAGAATCCTCTAATAATGAATCTTTCATTGTTTGCAAAACACCATTCCTTCTTTCAGCTATACCGTTCTCTGCTGCTGTGTAAGGATTTGTACGTCTGTGTCTTATCCCCAACTGCCCCAACCATTGTTGGAATTTAGTTGACATAAATTCAGTACCTCTGTCAGTTTGCAACTGACACACTTGTTGTCTGTACCTTCTCTCTACAAAACTTACCCACTGTTTGAATTGTTATAGCACCTCTGTCTTACCTCTAAGCAAGTAACAAAAACCATACCTGCTATAACAGTGGTGGCGAACCTATGGCACGGGTGCCAGAGGCGGCACTCAGAGCCCTCTCTGTGGGCACGCGCGCCGTCGCCCCAGTCCTAGGCCTTCAGCTGGGTTTTATAAAAACTTTTCGCTTTAGGCCTCCGGTGCCATGTGCAAAAAAAAAAAAAGGTTCAATCAGTCAATTTCAACTTTTCCTCGTGGGGAAAAAAAAAGTTCTTGCAAAGTTGGAATTGATTGACTGAACTTTTTAGTCCCACCCAGTCTGCCGTTACCACCACAGCCACGCCCAGCCAATGGGCCACACCCAGCCGGCACCCGACGATGCATATGTGGGTTTTGGGTTGCTGTTTGGGCACTCGGTCTCTAAAAGGTTCGCCATCACTGTGCTATAATCATCAACAATTACCAGTGCATATTTTGCTCCTCCCAAACTGGCTTGCATAGGTCCCACCAGATCTGCATGGACCAGCTCTAGAGCTCTTTTTGTTTGTCTTGTGCTATATTTACTAACTGGGAATGCCTGTGACTTCGATGCTTTGCATACTGCACAGTCCAAATATGTTTTGCATCCCTTCCAATTTAGCCCTTCTGCAAACTCTTGCATTTGCTGCAAAACTTTAAAGCTTGCATGGCCAAGTCTTCTATGTAGAAGATGAACGCATGAATCATGCTCTGCAACATTCTTAAATATATGGGAACATTGAACCTTTTGTCCCTGCACACTTAACAAATTATGTTCCATCTCAGGTACACAAAGCACATTGGTAAACTTTGATTCCAAATATGGATTTTTTACATCGCCTCTTCCAATGACTTTTGCTTTCTGGCCATTTGCCAAAGCCACAGCTTGTGCTATTGGAACAAACCTGCAAAATAATTCAGAGTCATTAACAATTGTTTGACTTGCCCCACTATCTATTAGCCACTTGTCTCTGTTGTTGCTATAGCAAACTTTTGCAACACCAAAATATTCCTTTTGCAAATCAGTCTTCTTTGCTTGCACAAATGTCCTTTGCTGCAAATTGTTCCTCTGCAAACAGTTCCTTTTCAGATGTGTGCTTGCACTGCAAATGTAACAATTTTTCTCTTGCTGAGCCCTCTGCTTGCCCAATCTTTCATTTATTGCAATTTGGTCCCATCTGCTGCTTGTTCCTTCTCCGGAGACTTGCAGTCTGGACCCCCTCCTCAGGAATTTTACCTCCTCGTGGCTGTTCCTAAAATGGCACTTTTCTTCTTCATTAAGCAAACATGCCTTTAAAGTCTCAAAATTTAAATCTTGCTCTTCTTTATACTCAAATATCGCAGAAACTGTGTCCCAGGTTTTATCTAAACTGTTCAACACCAATAAAACCTTCTGGGACTCAGGGAATTTAATCCCACGTTGTTCTAAGTCCAAAAATAAACTTTGCATTTTATTTAAATGCTGTTCCACAGATT
>NW_015412135.1:0-1877 GCF_001527695.2 Protobothrops mucrosquamatus | reverse complement strand
TAAATGTTGTCTAATTAAAATATAATTAAAACCCCTCTAAAAAATTACCCTAGGCCAGTCCCGCTTGTTGGAATAGCCATGTCTTAAGGGCGCGGCGGAAGGAAGGGAGATCAGGGATCACCCTGATCTCTGGGGGCAGCTCATTCCAGAGGGTGGGAGCTCCCACAGAGAAGGCCCTCCCCCTTGGGGTCGCCAGCCGACACTGTCTGTTTAGATAGCCTCAGTGCCCTCTCAATGGTACTATTCCTAAGACTCATCTCAAAAGTATCTATTACAGCACGGATTTACAGTGAAAACAAAATGAAATTTAGTTTCCCTACATCTTTATTTTCCTTTAGTATTCCTTTGCCCACCAGTTATACTACAAGATTTTCTGCTTTTGATTTATTAAATAATATTAATTTAGTGTGATAGTTCACAACATCTTTTTTTTTCTTTAGTTCCGTAGATCAGCGTTTCTCAGTCCTGACAACTTTAAGATGTGTGAACTTCAACTCCGACAGTTCCGACAGTCAACATGCTAGCTAGAGAATTCTGGGAGTTGAAGTCCACACATTTTAAAGTTGTGAAGATTGAAAAATAGTTTGATAATTTCACAATTATTGTATACCTTAGTGATTTTTTTTTAAATACTCAATGTGAAGTTTTGGGAAGAAGCCCTTTTTTCCTAATTGCTTCCTTGGCACAGGTTGTAGTAGTGTCTGAGACCTGGTCAAATGTAACTGCACTGAAATTCCTTGTTAATATTGCACTTATATGTATATATTTAAATTTGGCAGGACTCACTAGATCAGTAATGGCATACCTTTTGGGCTTGGCATGTCAAAAAATCAAAGTGCCAAACTTTACTTTGATTGTCTGTCTGTCTGACTCTCTCTCTCCCTCTCTCTCTCTCTCTCTCTCTCTCTCTCTCTCTCACACACACACACACACACACACACACACACACACACTCACTCACACACACACACACACACACACTCTGAATAGAAGAGAAACGATTCTCTATCTTCCCCCTTTCCGTGCCACCCTGAACAGCAGCACTTGGTAAAACCAAGGCGAGGCCTGAATCTCGACTTTCACCCTAGTATCACCACTACTGAAAAAGGCCACTTTGTGCTATACCCCTTTATGTGATTGTCCAATGGTCCAGTGTCCCTAAGAATCTTGGTTCAATGCTTATGTTCAGGTGGTGTCGTCTTTCTGTTGACCAACCGCTGTGATCTACCCAAGGCTCTGCTCCAGGTTGCACCAGACCTTTGTTCTTTCTTGAAGCAGCTTTGAAGAATGCTTTTCCATGGCCTCTGCAGCCTCCAAAATCCATTGAAAAACAGATCCTGTTCTCTGATTTTTCCAAAACTCCAAAGGCCAGGAGAGAACACAGCCCTCTTGTGTGACTTCCAGAAGGGCCAGCGGCTGCACAAGAGCAAACACCATTTGTGTGGCCTCTGCAGCCTCTGCAAATTACACAAGAATGGGGCGTTTTTTCGAGAATAGCTATATAGCCAAGAATAGTCGAGAATAATAGAACTTAAAATGTATGTTTAAAAGAAGAAGGAAAGGGTTTTTCTATCTTTTTTATAGTTGAGCAATGGGAAGTCAGTAATGGATTATAATTTGAAAGAATCCCTTTTTTTAAATGAAGTATTTGAATTAATTGTAACTATAAAGATGATTGTTTTTAAGAAATGTTTAGAGTTTTAAAAAGAACACAAAATTGGAATCAGTTTTTTTTCCTTTATGACTGTTGGTGAAAGAATCTAAAAGAATTTTGCTACTATATATGATGATTGTGCAAAAATCTAGTAAGTGCAAATAAAAATACTATTTCTCACAATAGGAAAAATAGATGGAGGAAAAATGAATCTGGTTGAGAT
>NW_015412134.1:0-1877 GCF_001527695.2 Protobothrops mucrosquamatus | reverse complement strand
TAGCCTCCAGTCCCCTAATCATCTTTGTTGCTCTTCTCTGTACTCTTTCTAGAGTCTCAACATCTTTTTTACATCGTGGTGACCAAAACTGGATGCAGTATTCCAAGTGTGGCCTTACCAAGGCATTGTAAAGTGGTATTAATACTTCACGTGATCTTGATTCTATCCCTCTGTTAATGCAGCCTAGCACTGTGTTGGTCTTTTTGGCAGCTGCAGCACACTGCTGGCTCATATTTAAGTGATTGTCCACTAGGACTCCGAGGTCCCTCTCACAGTTACTACTATTGAGCAAGGTACCTCCTATACTATACCTGTACATTTGGTTTTTCTTGCCTAACTGTAGAACCTTACTTTTTTCACCATTGAATTTCATTTTGTTAGATAGTGCCCAGTGTTCAAGTCTGTCCAGATCCTCCTATATCTTAAGCCTATCTTCTGCAGTGTTGGCTATTCCTGCCAGCTTGGTGTCGTCTGCAAATTTGATGAGTTCCCCATCTATCCCCTCATCCAAATCGTTGATGAAGATGTTGAAGAGCATTGGGCCCAGAACAGAGCCCTAGGGCATCCCACTACACAGTTCCCTCCATGTAGATGTGGTTCCATTGAGGACCACACGCTGAGTACGGCCGGTCAGCCAGCTACGAATCCATCTGGTGGTGATGCTGTCTAACCCACATTTTTCTATCTTATCAAGTAGTAGGTTGTGATCTACTTTATCAAATGCCTTACTGAAGTCCAAGTAAATTATATCCACAGCATTCCTCTGACCCACTAATTTTGTCACCTGGTCAAAGAATGCAATAAGATTTGTCTGGCATGATCTCTTTTTGACAAACACATACTGGCTTTTAGTAATGACTTTGTTTGCCTCTAGGTATTCGCTAATTTGTTGTTTGATTATCTTTTCCAGAATCTTCCCAGGTATTGAAGTCAGGGTGATAGGTCTGTAATTTCCTGGGTCCATTTTTTTTCCTTTTTTGAAGATGGGAACTACATCAGCTCTTTATCAGTCCTCCGATAGTTCCCCATTGCTCCAGGATCTTTGAAAAATATAGTTCAATGGTTCTGAGATCACATCTGCCAGTTACTTGAGAACCTTGGGGTATAATCCATCTAGTCCTGGTGATTTGAACTTGTCTAGGCTGGACAGGTGCTCACTTACCGTTTTCTTGCCTATCTTAACCTTTGTTTCTATTCTGTTTTTTATGGCACTATTTTTGGTAGGTTGGTCTGTTTTTTCCCTTTGTGTAAAGACAGATGCAAAAAATGAGTTAAATAGTTCTGCTTTCTCCCTGTTGCTTGTCACCTTCTTGCCACTTTCCCCCACTAATGGACCAATCATTTCCTTCACTTTTGTCTTGTTTTTTACATGTTGAAAGAAGCTTTTTTTGTTATTTTTGACTTTGGTTGCAAACCTTAGTTCATTTTGAGCCTTAGTTTTCCTCACTTCATCTTTGCAGGCTTGGGCTATTTGCTGATATTCTGACTCTTTCCACTTTCTATACTTGTCCTTTTTATCTTTCCATTTATCAGAGAGTTCTTTATGCAGCCATGTTGGTTTCTTTTGAGAGCTGTTATTTTTCCTCTTTGTTGGTATTGTGCTAGACTGGGGTTTTATTATCTCACTTTTCAAAATTTCCCAAGATTCTTGAGTTGTTTTCCCCTTGAGGATTCTCATCCATGGAATCTTTCCCAAGCCCTCTCTAAGTTTATTGAAATTAGCTCTCTTAAAGTCCAAGACTCTAGTTTGACTGTGTTCTATTGCTTGTGCTTCCATAATGTTGAATTCCAATATTGCATGATCACTTCCTCCCAAGGTTCCTGTGGCTTCAACACCTTCTATCATTTCATCTCTGTTAGTGAGAATTAGATCCAAA
>NW_015412133.1:0-1877 GCF_001527695.2 Protobothrops mucrosquamatus | reverse complement strand
CGGCCGGCCTGGCGTAGTTTGATTATGTTTCAGTGGGGTTTTTTGTATGGGTGTGTTTTTAGAACAGGCCTGTTATTTAATTCGATTTTAGAACAGAAACTATTTATTTATTATCGTGGTTTTTAGTATCGCCTGTTCACCGCCCTGAGTCCCGTAAGGGAGATAGGGCGGTATATAAATTTAATAAATAAATAATAAATAAATGTTTAGCATCAGGTTGGGGAAGATTAGTCCAGGATTTCATAGAAGAATTAGCTTTTCAACGTGTGGCCCTAATATCTTTTGCCTGGGCCCTAAGCTGTGTGGTTCACAAGTAGAGAAAGGGAAGTTAGGGTCTTAGAGAATGCACAGGAATTTGGCTTTGAACTTTCAATTTTGAAACCATGAAGAGGGAGATACCAGGTTAACATATTAACACATACTTTGATTGTATTTTTTTCTTTGTTTTATTTTACTATTATCTTTAGGTTACTAGTGAGTGCTTCCCAAGATGGAAAATTAATTATTTGGGATAGTTATACAACAAACAAGGTACCGTTATTTATTTATTTTTTAATAATGTTCAGTTTGGACATTTTATGCGCCTCTTGCTGATGGGCTTCATTTTAGATTCCATTGCTAATATTTAAGATTCTTTTATTTTTTCTGTCCCCCCCCCCCATCCACACCTCTTTATTGGCTTGATGGTTTTCAGATTTCAATACGATTTCTTGTCTTGTTATTATTTTTTTCTGTGTTTGGAAGTACAAGCCTGTTGTTTTCTCAGGCATGTTGTCGAATATTCTGTTTCATTAATCTTAAAAATTCTGGCTCAAACACTTGGGGATACAAAATGCTGGATGTACTATATATTGAAATGTGTATCGAAGTGCTTTGAGGTGTTAAATTGTTCACAAGGAAAGCAAAAAAACTGCCCTGGAGAGCAGTCAACCAAGGCCTGGAAGGTGGCCGATCTTGGTCAATTAATTAACCAGATGCTTTCCCCAAGTCATTCTTTCTCCAGATAGACTTTTTCTTATAAAAATATAAGAAGTTGGGAATTGATGGCTTGAAGTTCAGCATTGTCAAAGGTACTGAACACATTTCAAGTCACTTGCTGTGATCACAGTAACACACATTGGACAGCCGTTTGTCTGAAACGGTATAAGGTTTCCTGCCTGAGCAGGGGGCTGGACTAGAAGGCCTCCAAGGTCCCTTCCAACTCTGTTATTCATTAAACTGCTCTTGACAGCTATCTTGGTGTTCATTTAATAGTGGGCAATAGTAGCTGTGCCATAATCTCTTAATATATTTTCAACTGAATCATTCAGTGTCACTTCCATGTAGAGTTCGCTCACCTTTTTTAATCCTCTCCAGAACCAGTAAAAAGAGACCTGGGATCTGGCAAGTAAAATAGGATTGAGACAGGTCCTGGGGAGATCGGTCATTCTCATGAGACATTTTGTGATTAACCAGTTATTATTATTATTTTTTCTTATACTCATTTGAAGACCCTGGGATAGTATGACATTAATGAAATATTCCTACCATATCGGAAAGCACTGGACATTATGAGAATGTTTTTTTTAAAACATAGGTAATTTTGCCATAGGAGATTTTGCTATTTGCAGAATGTATTGTTTCCCCTCTTTAAAATTGGTAGCAATGTCAGTTGGTATTTTTAACTCATTAAACTGCTCTATTTGTTCAATGCCATTGTGAGAACCTTCTGCAAAAACGACAACTTGCTTAGCTTGGAGCAGGTCAGAGCTCTTTCTGGAAACTGGGCTGGAGTATTACATTTTGAAGGAAAGTTCTGTATTGATTTTGTAACGCTACTGCCCACACATTATTGAGAGCAAAGGTTTAGTTAATTGCAGATTGTCCTCAACTTAAAA
>NW_015412132.1:0-1877 GCF_001527695.2 Protobothrops mucrosquamatus | reverse complement strand
CCGCGCCCTCAAGACATGGCTGTTCCAACAAGCGGGACTGGCCTAGGATAATTTTTAAGAGGGGTTTTTAGAGGGGTTTTTAATCATATTTTAATCAGACAAATTTAAATATTTCATTTTAATTAATTTTAACTTTGTGATTGTTATTGGTGTTTTTAATTGATTGTCAGCCGCCCTGAGTCCGCAAGGAGAAGGGCGGAATATAAATTCGAATAATAAATAAATAAATAAATAAATAAATAAATAAATAAACCTTTCATAATTTAACCCACAACTACAGAGTTGGACTGTCTCGATGCCTCCACCCCATTTCAAATAATTTATTAAGAGGTTCATGAATACAATAGTAAACTTAACTGATTTTTTCAAGGAAATGCTTGAGCAAAAATAATTCCAGAGAATAGAGAACAGTGTGGTTATATTTAGATGTCTTCCAGTAATAAGCACATGCATCTACCTGTAAGTGTTGAGCAGTACTGTGTTAAACATATGCATTTGATCAATAATCTGAAGAAACACATGATAATTGTTCATATAATTTTATAGGATATTTATAGATGACTAACTCCTGAAATCATCATATGCACATCTATATTAGTTCCTAATTAGTAGATATAAATTATAAATAAATTTGTTAGACATACTGAACTAAGGAATAAATTAAATGTAATGCATTTAAGACCCAGCCGTCTATTAAAAAGAATGTGTTAGTACAGACAAAGAAGAATATTTTATGATACTGTCTAAAAGAGGACTATTTGATAGCCTAGAAAAAATGTGATTTTTGCTGTTCTGATATTTCTGTATTAATTTCAGTACTGATGGAGCACTGGGAGTGAGTATCAGCGCACCTGGTGGTGCTATTGCCTCTGTCCCTAACTGGACATTACGTGGTACACAACTCATGAATGGCACCTCCATGTCTTCACCTAATGCTTGTGGTGGTATTGCTTTAATACTCTCAGGTAAAATGGAACACTGCTCTCCTTTTAAAACAAATTGCATTTTGTTGACTGTGAGAAGTGTATTAATGACATAGTTTTATCTACTTTACTCTTCCTTTGATTACAGGACTCAAAGCTAATGATATACATTATACTGTTCACTCAGTCAAAAGAGCATTAGAAAATACAGCAGTGAAGGTGGAAAATACACATCTGTTTGCTCAAGGTCATGGTATTATTCAGGTAATTATTCTGGTGTTGAAAGAACAAAGTCTCATATATATAAGATATTTTTAAAGTATTGATGGAAAAAATAATATTTTTAATTGCTATTCCTAATGTTGCATTCAAGGATTTATTGTTCTCTACTTCTCCTCCCCCCGCCTCACCCCCCATACATAATATTTAGTTCTTTGGGGATGTTTCCTGCTTTGTTTTCACATAGTTGTAATAATATCCTAATAGCTAGCTTGTTAGCACTGGTATTTTTTTTTAAAAAAAATCCTATGTTATTGGAATAGATAATACCGTATAATCTTGGTCCTATTACTTTTTTCTTGTGTTGTTATTCTGTTTAAGAAATGTATTTGAATTGTGAACACTTTGTACTAACTCAATGGGACCTATTTCTGATTAACGTGATTATGTAATGTAATGATATTTTGTTTTTGGGTGACTGCACTGGCTCTTTCAAATTCTCTTCTCCCTAAAGTTAAAAAAAAAAATCCCCTCTATTTTTAACTTGCATTCTAGAAACAGATGAAGATCTTCGCTTGCTGAGTTGTTGGAGGATAGGTGGACAGAAACATTAGCTGTATTGTCCTTGATGGTTATGGTTTTATGTTTAGAGTTGAGAATCTTGTTTAATTATTTCATTTTCTAACAATATTGTATCAATCATGTTTTGCTATTATGAGCATGTTGTATGTGGGT
>NW_015412131.1:0-1877 GCF_001527695.2 Protobothrops mucrosquamatus | reverse complement strand
GCTACTCTCAGGTAAACAAGACAGAAAACACATCTAGATGAGCTAATTCTATTTTATTGTAAGACCACATTAACCGAATTTTGCAAGTCAGAAGGCCCAAACTTCCCACCACCACTTTTAATTTCCTGATCAATTAGAGTGGGTCCTTCCTAAATTTCTTCCTCCAACCATTAAACCACTGGGGGCTCCCTCCTCACATATCTAATTATTTCTCAGGCAGCATCCCTTCCCCTCTCCCTCAAGGTCCTCCTTATATACTACTTGTCCTGTGCCTGACCCATTTCTCCCCCCCCCCCCAAATCCCATTCTCAGAGTGGAGAGATTGCTTAAATAAGCTGGCTCTTCCTGAGTTGCTTTTCTCTGGAGTGCAGCCCTAAAAAGTGCTTAATGCAAATTAAGAAGTTCAGCAATGACCTTAATTACTTTGCTCACAACTGCTGCCTGAAATTGACAAAATCCTAACCAGTTTCACCTTAAAGGCTTCTGTTTCCCTCCTAAGTAGCTAGGATGAGTGCACTAGGAAACAGCTGGCACTAGAGCATGCATTTCTAGGTGTATTCCCCACTTATGTACTTATTTACTCTCTTGTAGTTTGTTTTTTCCCCCCAATGAATGTAAATACAAAGATTCTCAATTCTCTTCCTGCTAATTATCCCAGTGTCAGAGTGAGCAGGAGGAAATGGCTACAAGAATTTCCCTTTTAACCAGTTTTCTTATGGGTCAAGTTCCAAAACCTTCCCCGCCATTGGGCTCACCCAGTTGTTTGAGATTGTAGCCTTTTAATACTGAAAAGCAAAAGAAAACTGAGCTAGAAATGTAAGCATAGGGGCCCTCATGTGATTTTGCACAGAGACCATTTTCAGGGTCCTTGGTGCTCTCTGAGCTTGGATGTTTTCTTGCTTTACCAAACTAGATAACACCATCAGTGCTAGTAGGGAGTGGGGTTTGCTCTCAGTTTATATACTATTGTAGAAAGAAAAATCTTCATCAGGGTCCAGTCCAAGCCAGGAATAAACAAAATGCTTTAGAAAAAAGGTTGTAGTTTAACGAAGAGCAGAGCCAGACAGAAATGTGGCTCTGGGAAAGCTGACTACATGTTGCTGGGAGTGGTGGGTTTTTATACCTTCTTGGGCTTTTGTGTTTGGAGTTGTTCCTTTGGCATGAACTTTGACCTGAGGTTCAGTGTGCCCTTTTAGTATTCTGATGGTGGTGGGTTAATCCTATTATGTCCTAAAGGTCATATCCTGCTTCCCTGGGGCTATGGCTGATGGCTATGTCCTGTGTTGGATGGCTGAGGGGTTGTTGGTTCTAGGGATCTTTGTCTTTCTAATCCCATCAGCTCCAGCCTTCCTGTCCCCAGTCCTTTCTGAATAGGATTATCAAATCTGCATTTTAATAGACCAGGTTTCTGCTTGGGGCAGAGAGACGTGGCCTTGATTTCCTTTGAGGAAATGTAATATTCTGTCCTTTTTAATATCCCCCCAAAATATTTCCTTCTCTTGGAGGGTGGGTGGGTGCTGACTTCCAACAATAATATAAATATGATAGATTTTATATACTATATAAAATGAGAGTAAACCCCACTTCCTACTAGCACTGTTGATGTTACCTCGTGTGGTAATGAAACACCTTCAAGAAAACAAGCACTAAGGACCCTATAGCTCAAACATGAGCTGTAAGTATAATAATAATAATAATAATAATAATAATAATAATAATAATAATAATAATAATAATAATAATAATAATAATAATAATAATAATAATAATAATAATAGTAAAGTTGGAAGGGACCTTGAAGGTCATCTAGTCCAACCCCCTGCTCAGGCAGGAAACCCTATACCATTTCGGACAAATGGCTGTCCAGTCTCTTCTTA
>NW_015412130.1:0-1877 GCF_001527695.2 Protobothrops mucrosquamatus | reverse complement strand
TTGGTTACAAAAAAAAGAGTTTACAGGTCCATCATTGCCCTTGCTGTGGCAGAAGACACAGAGACGTTATTATGTAGAGATATCAACTGAGGGAGAATTATGGGTTTTGTTTGTTCTCAAGACCATTGCCCCAAAAATGGGTTAGGAGCAGGGAAGCCTCTTTGCCAGAAAGACAGTAGTGAGGACTTTGGTTTCAAAATAATAATAATAATCCTGAATGGGATAATTTTTGGCTATCTCTGAAAACGCCACTCTTGTATGACTGTCTAGAGTAGGTGGTGACATCTCAGTTCCAGGTTCCTGGATATGATGGACCTTCTCCCCTTTATTTCCATCTGTCTTGGTGGACAATCTGGGGTGGAAATTGGAAGGTCCTTTGAAAGCCAAATTGGCTTGATGAGCTACATACTGTATCAAAGAGTTCTATTGCTTATTCCTTTTTTAGCTATGTGCTTTGATTTTTACAACTTCAATTGTAAAACTGAAGTAAAACTCTTATGATTATTAGCTGGTTCATTTTGGCAGAAAGGCGGGGTGTGTAATAAGCAGAATTTCACAACTGCTGCAAAATTACTACGAAACCGAGATAGTGTGAGCACCACACGCCACATCATCACACAATATATTCCTCACGGAGACATTCGCAAACTTCCTGCAACTCTGCAGTTGTGAGGCTCAATCCCTGTAACTGAGTTATTGTAAAACAGTTGCGGGTGTTGCATAACTCTACCTTTTAAAGTATCATGCTACATGACATGGTTCTGACAGGTGAAACTCTTCCAAAGAACTTTGAGGCGTTGTTTACCTTAAAGAATCCTTATTTTGAGTAGCATAACATCGGCAGTGCATAATTGAAGCCAAAAACTGAATTCCCCTCCCCTGGGCACATAGTGTCAAAGCACAATTCCCTCCTTCAATTAACAGTTATAAATCACATTTCCCAATTAGCTTGAAACGAGGGCCTCCTCTCCAGTTCTCCAGCCTGCCAATTCCTTATCAGCTCTCGTTACAATAACCTTGTTTCTCACGCTAGGTTTAGTGTTGTTATGTCTAGCTGGACTCTCGTTCACATCCCCCCCTTCCAGCATCATCTAACTCTAAAACCAAAAGGTAGAAGATGGCTACATTTCCCTCTGTTGTCAATGCAAAAACATCCGATGTTAGCAGCGTGGACACTACATTTGGATAGATTTGCCAAGAAATCTTGGAATTTTTCCTGTACATGGTAGTGAACAAAGATAAAAGGATGGGTGGGGTGTGTGTGTGTGGCCAAATGAAGCCACTTTAAAAAATCCATTTGTGTTGCTCATAGATTGACCTGACTGCATTGGAGTATTTGCAAAATAATCCCTGAAAGGATAAAGTCTTGGGTGGCAAATGGTGTGCAGGAGATGGCCAATAATCAAAATGAGAATAGGTTGCATTCAGTAAAAGAAGCAGTATCATGGATTGATTATGATTAACGGCACAGTGGTTAGAATGCGGTATTGCAGGCTAACTCAGCTCACTGCCAAGAGTTTGATACTCAAAGTTGACTCCGCCTTCCATCCTTCCAAGGTCGATAAAATGAGGACCCAGATTGTTGGGGGCAAATATGCTGACTCTGTAAACCGCTTAGAGAGGGCTGTAAAGCACTATGAAGTGGTATATAAGTCTAAGTGCTATTCCTTCCTTCCTTCCTTCTCTGTCGGAGCACCCACCCTCTGGAACGAGCTGCCCCCAGAGATCCGGGTGATCCCGGATCTCCCCTCCTTCCGCCGCGCCCTTAAGACCTGGTTATTTCAGCAGGCAGGACTGGCCTAGGGGTATTTTAAAGGGGTTTTAAATTAAATTTTTAGTAGAAGCGGCCAAATTTAAATAGTTATTTTTAATCTTTT
>NW_015412129.1:0-1877 GCF_001527695.2 Protobothrops mucrosquamatus | reverse complement strand
AAAAATGCCAAATCCAGTCTGAACATCTGGCTGACTGTGCAATGATCCTCAATAATAATAAAGTTGGAAGGTACCTTGTAGGTCATCTAGTCCACCCCCCTGTCAGGCAGGAAACTCTATTCCATTTCAGACAAATGGCTGTCCAGTCTCTTCTTAAAAACGTCTAGTGTTGGAGCATTCACAGCTTCTGGAGGCAGGTGGTTCCACTGGTTAATGGTTCTAACTGTCAGGAAGTTTCTCCTTAGTTCTAGGTTGCTTCTCTCCTTGATTAGTTTCCATCCGTTGCTTCTTGTCCTGCCTTCAGGCGCTTTGGAGAACAGCTTGACTCCCTCTTCTTTGGGGCAGCCCCTGAGATACTGGAAGGCTTTTATCATGTTCCCCCTGGTCCTCCTTTTCATTAAACTAGACACACCCAATTCCAGCAACCGTAATGGCCTCTTTGAACACTTGGAGGGCATTTCAGTCCCAATCTGGACATATCCTACTATTGCATAAATCTCTCAACTATTCATTCCAACATTCCTTTCCATCTGTCTCTTCCCAAATGAGTTTCTTGCTTTTATTTTTAATTCCAGTTCCTCTGCTGGGAGTTCCTTTATTTAGCTCTCTTTTCCCATTTCCCAAACTATTTTTTTTTAATTCCCATTAGGCTCACTCTGCGTTTCCGTGCCTGTTTTGATCTTATCTCTTCTCCTCCTCCTCTCTTTTTGACTATTGCAACTGTCTTTTTCTCTCCGTGCACATTTTTCAACATATTTCTCTCGTTCTAATTTTTGCAACAATCCTTTGTCTCACGTGCACTTTTTCTTATTCATGGTCTCCTTCGCTTCCTCCTTCCATCAAAAGCGAGGATAGCATAAACCTTTAGATCTCTTGCCAGTACATAGGGAAAAAAAACAATTAAAAAATATAAATACAGAACACAGAATAACAAAGGTACCTTGGAGGTCTTCTAGTCCAACCCCTTGCTCAAATATGAGATCCTGTACCATTCTGGACAAATGGCTGTCCAGTCTCTTCTTAAAAATCTCAAGTGATGAAGCAGCCACAACTTCTGGTGGCAAGCTGTTCCACCGGTTAATTGTCCTCACTGTTAGGAAGTTTCTCCTGAATTCCAGGTTGCTTCTCTCCTTGACTAGTCTCCATCCATTCGTTCTTGTCTTCTGGTGCTCTGGAAAATAAATTGACCCCCTCCTCCTCGTGGCAGCCTCTTTGTTTGTTAGAAGGTCCAAAAAGGTGATCACATGACCCTGGCACACTGTGACCGCTATAAATATGAGTCAGTTGTCAAGCATCTGAATTTTGTCCCCAAGACTGTGGGAATCTCGCAATGGTTGTGAGAAAATGAAGAGAAGGACGAGGGGGGACATGATAGCAGCCTTCCAATATCTCAGGGGCTGCCCCAAAGAAGAGGGAGTCAAGCTATTCTCCAAAGCCCCTGAAGGCCGGACAAGAAGCAACGGATGGAAATTAATCAAGGAGAGAAGCAACCTGGAACTAAGGAGAAACTTCCTGACAGTGAGGACAATTAACCAGGGGAACAACCTGCCTCCAGAAGCAGTGAATGCTCCAACACTGGAAGTTTTTAAGAAGAGACTGGACAGCCATTTGTCTGAAATGGTATAGGGTTTCCTGCCTGAGCAGGGGTTGGACTAGATGACCTCCAAGGACCCTTCCAACTTTCTTCTTCTTCTTCTTCTTCTTCTTCTTCTTCTTCTTCTTCTTCTTCTTCTTCTTCTTCTTCTTCTTCTTCTTCTTCTTCTTCTTCTTCTTCTTCTTCTTCTTCTTCTTCTTCTTCTTCTTCTTCTTCTTCTTCTTCTTCTTCTTCTTCTTATTATTATTATTATTATTATTATTATTATTATTATTATTATTAT
>NW_015412128.1:0-1877 GCF_001527695.2 Protobothrops mucrosquamatus | reverse complement strand
GGTTCTCAACCTATGGGTCGCGACCCCATTTGGGGTCGATCGACCATTTCACGGGGGTCGCCAAGCAAGGCTGTCCGCCATTTTTTCCCCTTTTCCGGCGGGTGCCTTACCTCCCTTGAGCTGGGCCAGCTGGTGGTCGGCCTGCTCCGTCTCTGCCGCTTGCCAGCTACGCCTCGGCCGGCGCAGGGGGCGGAACCACACATGTGCGGTGCTCCCGGGCAGGGAAAGTCCTCGACTTACGACCGGTTGGGTAGTCCTCAACTTACGACCGGTTTAGTCCTTGACTTACAACCGGTTTAGTCCTCGACTTACGACCGGTTTAGTCCTCGACTTACGACCGGTTGGGGTCGCGGCATTAAAAAGGTTGAGAACCACTGGTCTAGAAACCAGAAAACAATGAGTTCTATCCCTACCTTAGGCATAAAGTCAGCTGGGTGACCTTGGCCAAGCTCTTCTCCCTCAGCCTTAGCAACAGTGGTGGGATTCAAATATATGAACAACCAGTTCTCTGTGTGAGTGCCGCTTCCGGAAGTCCATTCTGGGCCTGGGCAACAAAAAATTAGCTACCGGTTCTGCCGAAGTGGTGCGAACCATCTGAATCCCACCACTGCCTAGGAAGCAGACAAAACTTGCAGGAGAACTCCAGCAATTATTCCAGGCAGTCACCAAGTATCAAGACTGACTTGAAGGCACAAACAAACACAGTGGGGACACAGAAGCCTTCTCTGATGTCGCCGAGTAAAAACCAGGCAAATAAGAGTGCTATTTATAAAGAGCTGCATGTATTGAACTTCCTATTTGTTTAGAAATCTCCAGAAAGACGTTATCCCGAGGAACCCATGTTTTGTTTTTTTAATTTGGTATCATAATAATTTCCATTAGAAATAGAGTTTAGAAGTCTAATTTTCTCCCAAGGTTTTCCAGCTAGATTCAGCATTGTTCCCGATTCCAAGGAACAAATACCGTGATACTATAGATCTTTTCATTTTCAAAGAGCTTTAATCTCTTCTGAAGTGGCTTCAGTTATTCAGCCTCATTGTCAAGGCACTTTTGAATGAGAAGAGGGATGATGGTGAGTTTCACTGATGTGCGATGCTCAGAAATTTGTTTCTGGCTACAGATCTTTCAGCACTCAGAAGCCTACCCTCTCATCTACATCGGATTCCAATGGGAGATGCCTTGAGATCTTTTGTGACTTACTGGGGATCCCTTGGGACTTAATGGCAGCAGGAGAAGCCAAGACCACTGGATAGATCATGATACAAGGACAAACAAGGCATTGTCTTACTCTCCCCAGCAATCTTGCCACTAGCCAGTTCACCCATCTTGATTTTCAGCTAGATATCACATCCCTTGACCACATTAGCCATATAACTAACATCAACAGAACTTTACAGTATAGTTGAAAAAAAAATAGGAAAGCAGTTTAATGGAATGAAATGGAAGGCTAATTATAACAAATGCAAATAAATGTTCAAAGAACCCCTCCCTCTCTTTCTTCTTCCTTCCAACCCACGTCTTAAAAACAGCTTATGCAAATGATTGAAACAACAACCAAGATTTTTAGAAGTCTTAATTATGATGACTGACTATTAAGTGGACAAAGAGCTTAAATTGCATGCATTTTCGGTGTTTTGAAAACTAAGAGGGAAAAATATTATCTCTTAACTAAAGACCGTTCCGTTTTGCAGATAATCAGATATTCTCTCTCTCTTTCTCTGTTAATATAAACGCAATTTTGATCTCCTCTTTTGTGACCATACTGTGAACGAAAGCCGCATTGTGTCACACCAACAAAAGCCTTTGAAACTGCAAATGCCTAATCAAATCTGCAGATGTTGCAATATTCACAATTGCAGTCTAACATGTTGGGGCAT
>NW_015412127.1:0-1877 GCF_001527695.2 Protobothrops mucrosquamatus | reverse complement strand
GAGTTGATTGGGTGATCTGGCTGGCTCAGGGGAGATCTCCTTCCTCCCCCCCTGTTCCATGCGCATCCCTCCTGAAGCTGTGAGTTTGGTGGAAGAGAATGGTCACCTCATACAGGTAGTCCTCGACTTACGACTACAACTGAGCCCAACGTTTCCATTGCTAAGCAAGGCAGTTGTTTAAATTTGCCCCGTTTTGCGAACTTTTGCTGGCCGGGAGGGTTAGAAAATGGTGATCACACGATCCCAGGACAATGCAGTTGTCATAAATACATGCCGGTTGCCAAGGGCCCAAACTTTGATCAGGTGACCATACGGGGAGGCTGCAGTGGTCGCAAGTGTGAAAAGCGGTCGTCTCTTTTTTTTCAGCGCCGTCGTAACTCTGAACTAATCCAAATGATTGCGAGTCGAAGACGGCCCAGATTTGTTTTGACATTTCTTTTTCCATCTGTGGCTGTATTTTTTTTTTTTTCCTAAGACCTTTATACAGGTACTGCTCAATTTACGACCACAACGTTTCTTAAGTGAATCACTGCAGTTGTTAAATTAGTAACACGGTTGTTGAGTGGATCCGGCTTCCCCCATTGACTCTGCTTGTCAGAAGGTCGCAAAAGAGGATCGCGTGACACCGGGACACTGTAACCGTCATAAATATGAGTCAGTGGCCAAGCATCCAAATGTAAATCACGTGACCCTGGGGATGCTACAATGGTCATAAGTGTGAAAAATGGTCAGTGCCATTGTAATTTTGAACGATCACTAAATGAGCTGTCGTAAGTCGAGGACAACCTGTGATTGTGTTATTTTTTTCTTCAGTATATTTTTCAGGCTCCTGGCCGCATAGCCTTGTGCCCTGCTGATATACTGTAGAACAGTTAGCACTTTAATTGCCTATTCTCCTGGAGCTTTAAACAGCTTTATGTGATTATTTTGTTTGCGCTTGGCAGGTTGCTATTTGACAGCTGCTGTGTTGTTTTTCCCCTTTCGCTGTCTGGTGCAGTCTCTGTCTACAGATGTTTTCATAATTCTTTAATCCTGCTTGTGAAAAGTTTAATATAACCTTGTTTTTGGCCTTCACACTCCGCCTCTCTTAAATCTATTTCATGATCCCCCTCGCTGTAAATTTTCTTTTGATTTCTCAGGCTTCTTTCAAAACTATTTTCGCCCTTCTTTGTTGCTTTCTTCTCTTTTCCAACATTCTTATTGAGAGAATCGTTCCGTGCTGTTTTCTCCTAGGTGCTAAGCTAGATTCTCTCTTATGGTCCGAAGCTTTCATCTTCCATCTTTTCCTACTGTAACTATTGTGAACATTTCTTCAGAAAACCACTTAATATTTTTTTTTTAATTTTTGAAAGGGCTGAGAGTGAGTGAGTGGTCCAAAGCCACCGAGGAAGGTTAAGGATGGGCTTCAACCTGTTCTAGTTCTAATCCCACTTCTTCACCATGACATCATGGTTTTTTTTTGGGGGGGGGGGTTGGTTTTATAGCATCTTTTATCTTTTTCCATAGTTCTTCGGATTCCTTTTTCACATATATAAAGTGCCTTCAGATTGTTCTTCTGCTCTGACTGCATGATTTCTAGCTCAAAATCTTGCCTGCTCCCTTCAGTTGTCTAGTTTTATCCCATACTAATAATGCATCGTCTGTTTCAGAATCTGCATGGGCGATGGTTGATCGAATTAGATTTTCTACCTTCTGTTTCCTATTAAATTGTCGGTTTGATTCTGATGGTGCCCAGGCATAGGGCCTGTTTTTATGTTGTTGGCAGCGGTTTTCCTGCTACAAACATTGAATTCTCTTCACAAAACCTATTTCTTTCATCGTTGTATCTACCCAAAATTATTCCTCCTCCTCCTCCTCCTCCTCCTCCTCCTCCTCCT
>NW_015412126.1:0-1878 GCF_001527695.2 Protobothrops mucrosquamatus | reverse complement strand
ATTTAAAAAAGGGATGATTAAAGTAAATAATTATAATGAAATATGGGATGATTTTATAAAAAAAAGTCTTGGAGGGGATAAGGGCACAATTGAAATATATTGTATATTGTTAGTTGTTATATGAGAAGAAATATAGGTAATAAAAATGGTCTCCAGGGAGGTGGGTGTACTGTAGTATTTGTATTTTTATACTGTTTTTTATTTAGACTTATATGTATTATGTTTGTGTTATTTGTATTTGAATAAAATAAAAAATATATATTAAAAAAAGACTAGATAATCACCTGACCGAGAACCAATAGGTTCTCCTGCTTGAGCAGGGGGCTGGACTAGAAGACCCCTTCCAGCTCTATTCTATTCTTATCCAATGCCGTAATAAGCTCTCTGTGCTGGCTGCTTATTTTGTGGAAATTTATGTGACATTGTAATTAATTATGCTAAATAATAATGGTCCAGTTTGGTGTAGTGATTAAGTGGACAGGCTTTGAGATCTAGTCCCATTTAGGCACAAAGCTAGCTGGTTGATCTTGAGCCAGTCACTATCTCTCAGCCCTAGGAAGAAGAAGGCAATAGTAAACCATACCTGAAATCTTATTAATTAAACTTCAAAGATGTGTCACCAAGTCACCAAGAGTCAAGACTGATTGGGGAAAAAAAAACTTTTCAAAGTATCACATTTTGACCACTCCCAGTTGTCATACTAAATTAAAAGGTTTATTTCTCTCTATATATCATGAAGTAACTTGTGCCTACTTTGACAAAAACAGAAATCTGGAATTAGGCAGATCTAACTCTGAGAAGAAATTTTCAGAATTAACAGGCATTAGAAGCCTGCATCCGGCAGCAATTCAAATATTAGTAAATCCCTACCCCACTAGAAAAAAACTCTTAAGCAAGGATTAATTATTTTGCTCAGCAACTGGAACATTTAACTATTGCTCAGTCAAAAAAAAAAAAAAATACCAGAAAGAAAAACAGAAGCAGGTTCCATGTTCCTCTTCTTTTCTCCATTTTCTTTCCAAAATTAAATCCTAGGAGAATGGGGAAGTAAAATGATTTCTTTACTTGCAGTGTCAATAGATTAGGGAAAGGGAAACACCACAATTAGAATAATAAAAGGTGTGTCTATGTGCATGTGTGTATAGGTGAGGGGGGGAGGGATGGAAACTCATAGCAGTTACAATGCTGATGATATGCCAATATTCTAAAGCAGGGGTGTCAAACTCGCAACGTGTTGCGACATATCATGACTTTTTTTTCCATTGCTGGCAATGGGGTGGACGCGGTTTTGCCATGATGCATCCGGCACATGTGCCGGCAGTTTAACACACCTACTCTAAAGAAAATCAAGTCCCAAGAACTGCAGGCAAGAAGAAAAACCTTGAGACCAAGAATATAATAAGCTATTAAATGAGAACTAATTAACTAATTATACCAATGCAATTTTTAAAAGTAGTAAAACTATGACTATTCTTTTAATAATAATAATAATAATAATAATAATAATAATGATGATGATGATGATGATGATGATGATGATGATGATGATGATGATGATGATGATGATGATAAAGTTGGAAGGGACCTCGGAGGTCATCTAGTCCAACCTCCTGCTCAGGCAGGAAACCCTATACCATTTCGGACAAATGGCTGTCCAGTTTCTTCTTAAAAACTTCCATTGTTGGCGCATTCACCGCTTCTGGAGGCAGGTTGTTCCACTGGTTAATTGTTCTAACTGTCAGGAAGTTTCTCCTTAGTTCTAGGTTGCTTCTCTCTTTGGTTAGTTTCCACCCGTTGCTTCTTGTCCTGCCTTCAGGCGCTTTGGAGAATAGCTTGACTCCCTCTTCTTTGTGGCAGCCCCTAAGATATTGGAACACT
>NW_015412125.1:0-1878 GCF_001527695.2 Protobothrops mucrosquamatus | reverse complement strand
TTAGTTTCAATTCCTCTCATGCTATCCCTTTCCACAGCTCTCCCTCCCCATCAGGTATGGCAGACTGACAGCAGACAATGTATAGCGTAGTCAGGGGGTGCCCCGTTAAGTAAGCAGCCTTCACCCAATGCAATTAAGTTGTGCTCTGATGGCTGTCCTCTTCATCTCTTTCCTTCTACCTTTCCTGGTATCAGAGCCTACTCCAGAGAGGGCCAGATTTTCACATAATGTGTCCAAAGTAGGATCGTTTCAGCCTGGTCACTTGTTCCTCAAGTGAGAACTTTAGGTTGAGTTGTTCAATGATCCATCCATTTGTTTTCTTGGCTGTTCATGGTGTTCTTAGGAGTCCTCTCCAATACCAAAGTTCTTTCTGTCCAGCTTCTCCAAAGTCCATCTGTTGCTTCCATAGGGCGTTACAGGGAACATCGCTGTTTGCACATGAAGCATAGCTACATCACAGTATTTGGCTATCTTTTCCAAATAATAATAATAATAATAATAATAATAATAATAATAATAATAATAATAGTAATAATAATAGTAATAATAATAATAATAAGTTGGAAGGGACCTTGGAGGTCATCTAGTCCAACCCCCTGCTCAGGCAGGAAACCCTATACCATTTCGGAAAAATGGCTGTCCAGTTTCTTCTTAAAAACTTCCAGTGTTGGAGCATTCACCGCTTCTGGAGGCAGGTAGTTCCACTGGTTAATTGTTCTAACTGTCAGGAAGTTTCTCCTTAGTTCTAGGTTGCTTCTCTCCTTGATTAGTTTCCATCCGTTGCTTCTTGTCCTGCCTTTAGGGGCTTTGGAGAATAGCTTGACTCCCTTTTCTTTGGGGCAGCCCCTGAGATATTGGAACACTGCTATCATGTCCCCCCTCATCCTTCTCTTCATTAAACTAGACATACCCAATTCCAGCAACCGTTCCTTATATGCTTTAGCCTCCAGTCCCCTAATCATCTTTGTTGCTCTTCTCTGTACTTTTTCTAGAGTCTCAACATCTTTTTTACATCGTGGTGACCAAAACTGGATCCAGTATTCCAAGTGTGGCCTTACTAAGGCATTGTAAAGTGGTATTAATACTTCACGTGATCTTGATTCTACCCCTGTTAATGCAGCCCAGCACTGTGTTGGCCTTTTTGGCAGCTGCAGCACACGGCTGGCTCATATTTAAGTGATTGTCCACTAGGACTCCGAAATCCCTCTCACAGTTACTACTATTGAGCAAGGTACCCCCTATACTATACCTGTGCATTTGGTTTTTCTTGCCTAAATGTAAAACCTTACTTTTTTCACCACTGAAGTTCGTTTTGTTAGATAGCACCCAGTGTTCAAGTCTGTCCAGGTCCTCCTGTATCCTAAGCCTGTCTTCTGGAGTATTATGCCAGAAGGTTGAAAACAAAACCTTTCAACCCATTCTTAAAATCCTCACTATTCTGAAATTCTTCTCCTGGCTGTTCATTTAACCCCCGCCTTCCTTCCTTCCTCAATCTGCCACCCTCCACAGGCCTGCATTGAGACAATACATCTCAGGATTCCCCCGCCAGCAGTCAACTGTCTTAGGCTAACATCACCCATCGGATCAAAAGCTTCTTGAAAGAAAAGAGTATTTTTAAAGAGTACTTAAGGCTGGAGTAGCGAGAGAGAAATCTTCTTGCAGCCTTTCCTTTGCGCTATTTTTTTTCCCCCTTCAAAGGAGCTCAACGCCGTCCCCTTTTATCTCCGGCAAGCCAATTTTTGCAGCTTTTGCAGAGGGCTTCGTCAAAGAGGTCCTTTCATTAGAGATAAACAATCATGCTGAGGCTGAGACCCCCCAAATGCTTTGTCCTTCTGAATCAGAAAGTTACAGGGTGGGGGGCAAAAAGAGGTAGCCCAA
>NW_015412124.1:0-1878 GCF_001527695.2 Protobothrops mucrosquamatus | reverse complement strand
TCAAGGACCACCTGTTGAGACTCTAGAAAGAGTACAGAGAAGAGCAACAAAGATGATTTAGGGGACTGGAGGCTAAAACATATAAGGAACGGTTGCTGGAATTGGGAATGTCTAGTTTAAGGAAGAGAAGGACGAGGGGGGACAGGATAGCAGTCTTCCAGTATCTCAGGGGCTGCCCCAAAGAAGAGGGAGTCAAGCTATTCTCCAAAGTGTCTGAAGGCAGGATAGGAAGCAACGGATGGAAACTAACCAAGGAGAGAAGCAACCTGGAACTAAGGAGAAACTTCCTGACAGTTAGAACAATTAACCAGTGGAACTCCTTGCCTCCAGAAGCGGTGAATGCTCCAACACTGGAAGTTTTTAAGAAGAGACTGGACAGCCATTTGTCCAAAATGGTATAGGGTTTCCTGCCTGAGCAGGGGGTTGGACTAGATGACCTCCAAGGTCCCTTCCAACTTTATTATTATTATTCTTTTCCTTTCCTTTTCTTTTTTTCCTTGCACTTTTTTTTACGTCCGTCTCTTTTTTTTTCTAACTTTGCTTTCGATATTACTATTGTAAAATTGGAATAAAAAATATTTACGCACGCCCAAACACACAAATCTGGCCCAATGTTTTTCGCACGTGGCAAAATAATTCTAGGCGTTGAAGTCCGCGCCTCTTAAAAGTGGCCACGTCCGAAAAACACTGCGGGGAAATCTCTTCGCAAAGTGAGCTTGGGGGGGGGAGGCGTTCAGTGCTTGCACGTGACAACACACACACACACACGTGGGTGTTATTGTTAGGGCCGTTGTCGCTGCGCCATGTCCTACATCGGTTTTACAAGGTCTGTGTGGCTTCCAGTTTTGTTTTCGTTTAAATGGTAATTTTAGTTGTGGCCGGGCCGCTCCTTGGCCAAAGGCACATAAATAATTTTTGTGTTTGTTTGTTTGTTTCCCCAGAGGAAGGAGGGAGAGCCAAAACATTGCAAGAGCTTCCAAACCACAAAATTGCAAAGTGTAACATGGCTATTAAGAGGCGCTTTAGTTAGTAGCTGTTAGCTACAACGGCTGAAACGCTGCCTCTACTACACCACTGTTGTGGCTGCGTTGAACTCAGAACCGCAGGGGCTGGGCGAGACCAGGATTCTGCAGACTTTAAGATAGATGGACCTCAACACCCAGAATGCTGGCTGGGGGACTCTGGGAGGTGAAGCCTACCCATCTTGAAGCATACTGATGGAGGAATTCCCTGGCTGGGGAATCCTGGGAGTGGAAGTCCACCCCCTCTTAAAGCAGGCTGGCTGGGGGATTCTGGGAGTGGAAGCCCACCCTTCTTAAAGCACGCTGGCTGGGGAATTCTGGGAGTGGAAGCCCACCCTTCTTAAAGCATGGCTGGCTGGGGGATTCTGGGAGTGGAAGTCCACCCCTCTTAAAGCAGGCTGGATGGGGGATTCTGGGAGTGGAAGTCCACCCCTCTTAAAGCAGGCTGGCTGGGGGATTCTGGGAGTGGAAGCCCACCCCTCTGAAAGTAGGCTGCCCGGGGGATTCTGGGAGTGGAAGCCCACCCCTCTTAAAGCATGGCTGGCTGGAGGATTCTGGGAGGTGAAGCCCACCTATCTTAAAGCATGCTGACTGAGGAATTCTGGGAGTGGAAGCCCACCCCTCTTAAAGCATCCTGGCTGGGGGATTCTGAGAGTGGAAGTCCACAAGTCATCAAAGGGCCAGGTTGGAAGACCCCTGAGTTATAGGTAGTCCTCGATATTGTTTAGTGACTGTTCGAAGTCACAACGGCAGTGAAAAACGGGACTTGACGACCCATTTTCACACTTATGCATCCCCACACCATGGGATCCAAATTCTCTTGGCAGCTGGGCCTGTATTCAAGACAGTTGCAGTG
>NW_015412123.1:0-1878 GCF_001527695.2 Protobothrops mucrosquamatus | reverse complement strand
TGAGAAAATTTGAGAAAAACTTTTGCCCTTAATTCCACCTTGATTGGAGTGTTGTGTATCTCCTCCCTGTGGTGTGAGTTTCTGAAGGGCGGCTTCATACCCCTCTCCCCCACCGCCTTTAACTACTAGGTACATTGGGATTTATTAGTCAGACTTCCCCTCCAACTCTTTCTCCTAGCTTCAGCTTTCCAACTTAACTGGGTCCCAGGACTTTGATCTGCAAATTTTCTTGGGCCCTAATTCATCCCTGCCCTCCACTCCCTTAAATTAAAAGGAAAAACAAAACAAAACGCTGGACCTACGAAATTACAGAGAAGTTGGATGTTCGGTATTGTAAGTTTTCCACCAACGTTTCTGGCTTCCTCTGAGTATTTTCGTATGGGAAGGCTGGGCGGGGAAGTTGGGGGTGGGGGGGAGACCGCTTGCTACTTGTTTGTCTACCTTAAGGGAAATGGGGGGAACGGGAGGCAGCAGGAGGAGAGAGAGAGCCAGCGAGCCAGAGACTGCAGGGAGAGAGGTCTTTTTCTAAAAGCACTTTGGCTCTGTCCATGGTCAAAGTAATTCAGCCGTAATCCCCCTTTCTCTTCCTCTCCTGGAGCTCTATTCATATTCTAATCACAGCTTTTCCTGCTCTAAACCAGCCACTTTATCGGAGCCCCAGCTTTGCTCGGCTCCTCCGTTCCCTGCGAGGCTCTCAGAAGCGCCTTCCAGAGAGACGCCCCACTTTCGCACAGCTCGGCCGGGTTCTTTTCTGCGCGCCCCGCGCCCCCCACCCGAGACCCTCGCGGCGCCCACGGCTGGGCTTGGCGGCGGGCATCCCTTGGGCGCCTTTTCTCCTCTGCCCACGCCGTCCTCAAGGCTCCTTTCTTGAACTACTTGTGACACATAGACACCCACACCCACTATATATATATATACACATACACACATATATACACACATACACACATATATACGTGTATATATATATATACACATGTGTATATATATATACACACGTGTATATATGTGTGTGTGTGCGTGTGTGTGTGTATATATATATATATATATATATATATATATATATATATATATATATATATATATATATACGCACACACACATATAGTCTGTACACTATATACACACATGCCACACACATACGTGTGTGTGTGTGTATATGTATATGTATAAATGTATATGTTTTTCAAAATTTGGATTGCTAACAAAGAATTAAGGGAGAACTGGAATAGCCATTTCGAACTTTTTAGTTCGAAATATTTGGGCCGACAGGGTGCACCAAACTCAAGATAAATGTATATGTATATCTATGTATGTATGTGTGTGTGTATATATATATATATGTATGTATGTATATATGTATGTATTTTTCGACAGGGTGCACCAAACTCAAGATAGTATGTATGTATGTATGTATGTATGTATGTATGTATGTATGTATGTATGTATGTATGTGTATATATATATGTGTGCGTGTGTGTGTGTATATATACTTATACACATATATACATGCCCAGATACATACATACACCTGTGTATAGAGCCTTCTCTGCGTCCCTTTGCGCCTCCCTCAGCGCCCAGGACAGGAGGCCGCCGCCCAAGCCCGGCTCTATTCTCTTTTTTGGGGCGGGGGTGGGGGAGAGACGTTAGTGAGCGTTGGGGCCACCTTTGAATATTGTGCCGGGCGTATTTTCGGCAAGTGCCAAGCCACGTCGGGGGAAGACGGAGAGGGCCCGGCGTATGAAGCCCCCGGAACACCCAGCGAGAGGAGGGGGGGGGCTGAGGCTCTTTCCCTCAGAGCAAACTCCCTGGAGGAGGGGGAGGGGCGGGGGCAGCCGGGCCGGAGAAGGAGGGCGAAGTCCGGGTCGATCCCAGGCT
>NW_015412122.1:0-1878 GCF_001527695.2 Protobothrops mucrosquamatus | reverse complement strand
GAGCGTTACAGTAGTCCAGGCGGGAGGTGACAAGAGCATGGGTAACTGTGCGCAAGGCATCCCGGTCCAGAAAAGGTCGCAACTGGTGTACCAGGCGTACCCGGTAAAACCTGTATAAACCTGTACCCGGTATAAAGAAAACCTGTATAAGATGGTTTACAGATGGCATCTCCCTCCAGCCAGATTAGCCAAAATGTATAATCTATGTGCTGGAAGTGTAAAAAAAGAAAAGGGCACTTTCTTCCATGTATGGTGGATATGTAGAGAAGCACAGGTGTATTGGCGTATAGTCTGGGAATAGGCAATAGAAATGACTAAGCAAAATATTCAATACAAACCTGAGGTATTACTATTAGGAATACTAGAGAAAAATGAAAATAAAGATGACACATATTTAATTATTCACGTGGTTACGGCAGCAAGGATACTATTTGCTCAAAAGTGGAAAGCAATGGAAGTACCGAGTGGGGAAGCACTAATTAAGAAAATTATGTATTGCGCAGAATTAGATAGGATAACCAAAAGATTTAAAAAAATCAGGAACAGAATTTTATCGAATATGGAATAAATTTTATAAATGGAGGGGGGAAAAATGGAGATCACAGCAAAGAGATAAGTTAAGATAGAGACCAGAAATGTACAGTTGTATATAGATATATTATATGTAATTAATGTACAATATGGACTGAGATGTCAGTCAAAGACGATTTACCATGTTCAATGTTTTTAATCTTTTTTTTCTCCTTTGTACCCAATAAAAACTTTAAAAAAAAAATGAAAGGAGAAGTCAAGAGCCTTGTCAACTGGCATCATCTTCTTTTGAAGGAGTTAAGAGGCTGGATCTACCACCTCCATTCTCATCCTGTAAAGGAGGTTTCAGGAAAGGAAACACTGTTTTCTACTCCTTGCCCCAATATTTCTAGCCCTGGAGATTTTTCAGCATGGCTCCGATCTCCTCTCATCTTACCTAGATGCATCTGTTGAATCAGATCCATCTCCTCAGGAGGTCCCG
This sequence comes from Protobothrops mucrosquamatus, assembly GCF_001527695.2. Taxonomy (NCBI): domain Eukaryota; kingdom Metazoa; phylum Chordata; class Lepidosauria; order Squamata; family Viperidae; genus Protobothrops; species Protobothrops mucrosquamatus. The sequence goes on along the minus strand of NW_015412122.1, from coordinate 866 downwards.
CTTACAACTGCCAGGTCTAATTTTCTAAAGTGTTTTGGAAGCTACTGAATCTTTAATTTCATAGAGTTAATTCTTCTGAGCGCAGAGATGCTCTGAGTTGCAAAGCTGGTGGGTTCTTTCTTTCTTTGTTTGTTTGTCTGAACATTTATAAGAAACTTCTCAAAGGCACAAGACTCACTGTGTGGGCGGCAGTCAGGGGGACCTAAGACAATCTTCTGCAACTTGGTAGGTTCCAAAGGTACAGCCCAAGTTCCCAGAATTCCCAGGAAGTCTGGCCCAAGGAAGGTCTGGGAAATGTAGTCTCCACCTCATCTTCGGCGGACTATACTGGACTCCCAAATAGGAAACATTAAAGGATTGAGAGAAGATTTTGTTATAAGAGTTCCCCTTGTCAGTATTCTGTCACTCTTTAAAAAAAAATTGATTTGCAAACATTGTGACTTTACACGAAGGTTTAAATGCCAATCTGCTACCCTTAAAAGAAAACTGAAGGAAAATGTACCACCAAACATACTAAGGATGCAGATCATCCTTGCTGGAATTGGGTTTGTCTAGTTTAATGAAGAGAAGGACGAGGGGGGACATGATAGCAGTCTTCCAGTATCTCAGGGGCTGCCCCAAAGAAGAGGGAGTCAAGCTATTCTCCAAAGCGCCTGAAGGCAGGACGAGAAGCAACGGATGGAAACTAACCAAGGAGAGAAGCAACCTAGAACTAAGGAGAAACTTCCTGACAGTTAGAACAATTAACCAGTGGAACAACCTGCCTCCAGAAGTGGTGAATGCTCCAACACTGGAAGTTTTTAAGAAGAGACTGGACAGCCATTTGTCCGAAATGGTATAGGGTTTCCTGCCTGAGCAGGGGGTTG
>NW_015412121.1:0-1878 GCF_001527695.2 Protobothrops mucrosquamatus | reverse complement strand
TCCAGATATCCTTGTTTGTTCAGTCCTTGTTTGAAGACCATCAGTAAGGTCCCCCTTCTTTCCCATTCTCCTCCTGTTCTGTTGAATGTTCAAAATTTCCAATTCCTTTCTACTCTTATTTTTACAGCAATTGTGTTTACTGAGAGTTATTAGGTATCGGTAGGATGGTGTTCACACCCGCACTCCCTTCTCCCAAGCACTCAGTCGGTTATATCCGTAGCTTTCTTCCATGACCTCTGCCTATCCTCTCTAACATAAGGTGCTTGGCATACACATTGTGCCTTTTTATCTTATCTCAAATGGAGCTTTGGGACTATAAAGTCTGCCCTGCTGCCAGTTTTCTTATTTGTTCCACGGAACTTGTTTTGAGAGCTGTACAATGCAAGCTCAGTTCTCCGATTTTGCTTTTGTTCTACCCAACTATGTTGCGGTTAAACATGTTCGCAGCTAGTTAGGTGGAAAGAACAATATTTTTCAAGCTGTCAAGCATAGTTGCATCCCTTGTCTGAATCCAGACAAGGAGTGAAGAAAATTGTGAATGTTACATTCTAGACTTGGAGCTGATGAACACAGTTCCTGCCGTGGGCCAAGTTAGCTTCTATGCCCTCTGTTGCCAGGCCTGAGAGTTGAGGAAGCAAATCAAGCCACACATATAATTCCTCTTGAGATTTGTTCTTGAATTTGGGAGCACTTTGTGGATGATTGAGCTCTAGGGATCAGACTACTCTATCTCTTGTTCCTCTCTTTTCAGTATATTCAAATGCATCATGAGCTCTTTGGTTTTTTTAACCATCTCTGTGCATTAGAGTTGCTGCTGTATGCCAGAAGAGAGGCAGTGAGGGAGAGATTCAACCCTGACAATTTTTCCTTGGCAACTGAAAAGCTAACAAAGAGATCTTTAAACCTATATCTCATTATTTTACCTTTTTACCTACTCCAGCTTTATTTTCCTATGGCTGCTTCCATGAAAACAGGCATTTTTCTCTCTCTCCTTTCCAGCCATAAATAGTGTTTTTCAGGTCCTGTTCTTCTGCCATTTGAGAAGCTCTTGTCCACCTCCATCCATGAAAATCCAGCTCTCCCCAAATTAGTTGCTCTTTCTAGTGCTTCCATCTAATGGTCATCGATAAACATAACAAATAACTATACCATATTCCTGGTCTATACAGTTAATGACCTAAGCCAGATGTGCATGGCATGAATCACAGCTCAGTTTCCATGGCTACAGTCCTTTTTCCTTCCCTATTCTAATAAAAGAAAAGACCTGAAAATAAAGTCATTAACTCTGAATTAGACCTAGCTTTTTTCCCCCTTTGCTTTGACCATTGCTGTTTCTTTCTTTCTTTTATTGCTTCCCTTTCAAAATTCATCTTGTGCTTCTTCGACAATAGGATATCTTAAATCTCTACATGGTAGACCTTTCTGCTTTGGATGCAACACAAAGTTTTATTCTTGCTCTCCTCCTCAGTCCTAATACACATTCTCTCCTTTCCCCATGGACTTTGATTCTCCAGTTACATTACCATCTTTGATTTGAAAGATCATCTAATCTCTCTTCAAGGATTCTATCCTTTCATTCTGGTTGCCTGTAGTGCTAGATAGCCTGTTCCTTTCAGACCCTTCTCCCTTTTCTTGCTGAAGTCTTTGAGTCAACCATCTGCAACCTATAGTAGCCAAGTTTAAGTAGACACTGTAAGGTGAGTTGGGGAGTGAGTGAGTGAGTGAGTGTGTGTGTGTGTGTGTGTGTGTGTGAGAGAGAGAGAGAGAGAGAGAGAGAGAGAGAGAGAGACTGGCATGGAAACTCTTGGACAATTCCATAATAATAATAATAATAATAATAATAATAATAATAATAATAATAATAATAATAATAATAAT
>NW_015412120.1:0-1878 GCF_001527695.2 Protobothrops mucrosquamatus | reverse complement strand
GCGGGAGTGGGGTGGGGGTGGGGGTGGGGTGGGGGATCTGGCAGGCCATGATTGGGAACAGAGGAGGCCTTGGACTTAGGAAACGTTTACCAAGTGGTGTTTTTTTTTAACACTTCCCGTGTTTTTCACGCGATCTGGGCTCAGCCTAGTCTCCCAGAAAATCAGATGAGCGATTGGGTGCGTGGAGGGAATGTTACAGCTGGAGAGGGGCCAAAACCAAGGCTTTCCACCCCCCACCCCCCCACTCCCCCATGTGTATCAAAGGGACAGGCACCCAGAATTTGGTGTCCGCAGCCCACGAAACTAAGCACACCGTTCTAGATGTCACGTTGTCTTTTTTCCAGTGGGTTGACCACGACTCCCGTTACGCGCAGCTAGTCCATTCCTCCGGGTCCTAGTTAACCAAGGCTGAAAACCTCGTGGTCCCGGGCGGCACACAGGCCGACGTTGTCACTTCGTGCAAAAACTGAGCCGTCGGTTCTTGCAAACAGGGAACTGCAACCTGCTACGGCTAGAAATTCGGACTATGGTTTCGCGCCCTATGACTTAGCTAGGACTTCGCGGCGACAGAGGCTCTAGAAACCCCCACCTAGCTGGGGCGTTCAGATTTATATCTCGGATAAGATGAGATGTAAATCACCCTGGGCGCCTTTACAACGCTCGCCCGCCCGCCCAGATTAGTAGCAAGTCCACGCGAACCCTGGGCAATAAAACACGCGAGTTAAGTGGCTTGCGCGAGCTCAGCCTGGAAAAAAAAAAAGCTTGGCGTTTGGCGGGCCTGGCGAAACCCCTGCGGGGTTTCAATTGGACAAGGCCACTCCAGAAGGATCTCCCCTTATTTTTCCGGCAAGTAAGGCAAATAATTGGAGACGCCTCGCCGTGGGAATCCTTGCTGGCGGAGCGCGATGGACACGGGGGCCCTGTGCACGCTCAGAAAACTCCTTCTCCCCTGACACACACACACACACACACATTGTGTCTTCGAGGCCAATAAACGCTTGGGGGCTTGGGCTGGGGGGGGGGCGAGGGAAGGCTGCCGGCAGAGGTGCCCGGTGTCTCCCCTTCGGCCCCCCCAGGAAAATCACAGTTTTAGCTGGAAGGCAGAGAGGTGGTCTGGTGGGCGCCGTTTCCCCGCCGCCCTGCTTTTCCGCACCGTGGGGTTCCCCCCCCCACTTTCCTTTACTTTCCTTTCCTTTCCTTTCCTTTCCTTTCCTTCCTCTTAATGAATGAATGAAAATTTATGGAAGGTTTTAGATTTAAATCAGTTCAACCATGTCAGGGGTTCATCCGGGGAAGATTTGGGAACGGGTCTGTCCGTCCCTCTTGGAGATATTAGATTTGGAGAACATAAGTTTTTAAAAACTTATATTCTGAGCCAAACTCTTTCTTTCTTTCTTTCTTTCTTTCTTTCTTTCTTTCTTTCTTTCTTTCTTTCTTTCTTTCTTTCTTTCTTTCTTTCTTTCTTATTTCTTATTTCTTATTTCTTTCGCAGGGTAGAGAGAACCGCGCAAATCCAGTCCGGTCCGAAGTACATTCAGGAGGGTGGTTGTGTGTGTGTGTGTGTGTGTGTGTGTGTGAAATCATTTATCCGATAGTCATCAGGCTAATGACGTCATCGTGGTTTGCACCGGAGGCCTCGGAGAGGGAGGGAGAGATGGCTGTCCCGTTCCAGGCGGCTTAGAGCGAGAGAGGGGTAAGTGCTCAGAAAACACGCTTGTATCCCCAGAGTAGAACAAAGAGAAATACACAAACGAGAGCAGGTCCTTGGGAGTTTACACCTGGTCGGTCGGGGGATGGAAGAGCCTGGAATAAGGAACTGGGTTTCCTTCCTTCCTTCCTTCCTTCCTTCCTTCCTCCCTCCCTCCCTCCCTCCCTCCC
>NW_015412119.1:10404-12282 GCF_001527695.2 Protobothrops mucrosquamatus | reverse complement strand
GCAGTGAAAATACTCTTTATAACCCATTGGAGACATATGTCTGTCCTTGAACAGGAGATATTGAGACAGCCCAACACATGCTATAGCTTTTGCAGAGCTATCTCCAAGATGTATATAGGATTCTCCTTCTCCTTCAGCAACAGCCTGGGGAAACAGATAATTTCTATATGACTATTTTTGGGATGTTAAACCTTCCTTAATTCAGATGGTAGCAAAATAACCTGCAGTGGCAGTGAAAATGAGGCATCAATTACTGCCATAGTTATAATCTACTGTAGTTATGTATTAACCATTGTAATGCTTTTATGTAATTTTGTATGATCTTGTTATTATTTGCAGTTTTGTGTTACATCTTACGTTTCTAGCTTTTGCCATAACAATAAAAAATTATTTTATGTTCTGGAATATATTTTATTTTGATAACCAACATATGCTTTTTCATTGGAATCTTTGTTACATAATAAATGAATTGTTTATTGCTACAAATAAAACAATAACTATAAAGTAATATTCCTCAGCTGAGCCCATGATTAATCAATGTATCTCTGAAATTATAATTAAAGACAATGAAAAAACCCTGCAGTTGCTCAAAGAATGGACATTTATTTATTAATTTATTTCTTGATTTATTGTATATAGCTGCCTGTTTTATTTTTACATGACTATAGCCAACTTATAATAAAACAAATAAAAATGCAAAGTACATAACATAAAAATAAAAGCACATAGTAACCAGGTTTGATTTAACCTATCATCCATGTAACCAGAAAATGGAGTCTCATGGCCAGGGCCCCAGGCTCAAGCACAAAGACAAGTTTTCAACACTTGAGAAGCCAACAAGGATGGGGCCAATCTGATTTCAGGGGGAATCATGTTCCAAAGTGCCACAGCAGAAAAGGCTCTCCTTCTGGATGCTACCATGTGAACTCCTTAGCTAATGGTATCTGGAGCATACCCTTCCTACCAGATCAGATAGAACAGGTAGAAATAATTGGATAGAGATGGTCCTAAGTCACAAAGGGCTTTAAACATGACAACAAGCAGCTTGAATTACACCGAGAAGCACACTAGAAGCCAGTGCATCTTGGGCAGTTGTGATATCATTATGCGCCGAGTAACTGGCACCAGTAACTGCCTGTGCCACCATATTTTTCACCAGTTGAACTTTCAAATATTCTTCAGGGACAGCCCCATAAAGCATATTGTAGTAGATCAATCTCAAGGTCACAAGCCCATGGAATGATCTCCCTGGTCAAGAAACAGGTTACCTGACTACCTTAAGCTGGGCAAAGACTCTCCTAATTACGGCTGTTCAAGCTGTGGGAAAGACCCCAACATTGTACATTGGAGCATGTCAGAACCAAAAATGGAAGATCCCCAGAACCAGGAAACTCCTTGGTCTTGCTTAGTTTGAACTGAAACCTGTTGATCCTCATCCAGGCCCCTACAGCCTCCAGACACTAAGAAAGAACCCCCAAAGCGTCATCAGGTGGCCTGGAGCATATTGACAATATTTTACTTCAAACCATCAGATGGTCTTATCCTGTGGCTTCTTGTAAGATAGGGGTGCCAAACTGCCGGCCCGCAGGCCGAATGCGTCATGCCGAAACTGCACCCACCCCATTGCTAGCAATGGGAAAAAAGTCGCAATATGTCATGACACGTCACATGACATTGCAAGTTTGACACCCCTGATGTAAGATGTTAAATAGGAGACGTTCTCAGTCATTATAGATTAGTGTCTATAATGACAAATAAGAGCTGCTTTCAGTAAAGTTTTCTGAAAATGATCAGTACTTTAGAAATTTATTGATCTCATTTTCATAATAATTTCTAATTATATTTAACCAATCTGAAACAACATTATAAACATTTTGC
>NW_015412119.1:0-1146 GCF_001527695.2 Protobothrops mucrosquamatus | reverse complement strand
AGCCTTCTCTACAGATACGTCCTTTGCAGACAGATTCTATTTGAAATAGGCAGCAAGGTAACCAGGCTCCAAACAATGTGGAGCTTTAAAGGTAATCACTAGCACCTTGAATTGCATCCTGAAACAAACTGACAACCAACATAGCTCCCACGTGTTATGCACACATCACAGCATTGGTTGTACTAGTTGCAGTTTCTGAATGGTCTTCAAGGACATGTAGAGTGATTATAGTAGTCTACTCATGAGGTGAGAAGGGCGTGAGTGGCTATGGCTGGTGCTTTCCTTTCCAAGAATAGATTCATTTGACACCAAACAAAGCTGGGCAAAAGCCTCCTGGCCCCAGCTTCCACTTGCTTTTCCTGCAGGAGCTCATAGTTCAGGAGATGGGGAGTTCAACCCCCCATCTAGAGCTTAGGTTGGTATTGTCCCAGGGTTAGATGGCATGGTGGAATATAATCTAGATTCCCAGGAAGAAGGGACTGTATTGCAGAGGACTAAGAGACAGCAAATTGTAGTTAGTTGTGTTGGAAGAAAGAGAGTTAAGACAGCTATTCCCTAGAAATTATCTGAGTATATCTTTAATGATGCAAATGGTTGCTTTACTTTTGGCAAGATTCCTGTATAGGTGAGGAACAAAGAAGGAAATTGCTTAGAAGTAACTCTATATGTTTTCTTGATGTTTGGAACCTGACAGATCGCTTCTGAACCTATAGCCATTCTGTCTTGCTAGGGTCTAGGACAACTCATCCTAGCTGAATTGCCACAGCTGTCTCATCCAGTCGACAACTTGCCACAGCCAACTTGCCATGGGACAACTCATGGGATAACTCAAGAGAGGGACAAGTGAATTGCAGCAGGTCTTGTCTTGCTTTAGTTTTGAACCTTTTCAAGCTAGAAGTCCTCGAGGCTAGGGTGAGTTGCAATTCTACTTGTCCCTCTGTTGAGTTATCCCATGTTGAATTGTCCTGTGGTGAGTTGGCCATGGCAAGTTGGCCAAAGCAAATTGTCCCATTCCAGCCTGAGCTAGAGATGTATAAGTGGGCATCATCAGCATATTGATGTTATAAAACTCCAACAAAAATAATGGGTTTTGGCTATGTCTTAGACCTCTTTCTTTAAGATTCTAACAAGAATGTATGCAGATTC
>NW_015412118.1:0-1878 GCF_001527695.2 Protobothrops mucrosquamatus | reverse complement strand
ATCATATTATTAACTTAACAACTGCAGCGATTCACTTAACAACTGTGGCAAGAAAGGTCGTAAAATGGAGGCAAAATGCACTTAAGGAATGTCTTCCTTAGGAATGGGAATTTTGAGCTCAGTTGTGGTGGTAAGTCAAGAACTACCTGCATAGGCAAATAAACTGTACAGACATAAAGGCCTGTGGCCTTCCGGGTGCGCTTCAAGGTGTTGGTGACCATCTTTAGAGCGCTCCATGGCAGTGGACCAGGTTATCTGCAGGACCGCCTTCTACCACATACCTCCCTTCGACCAGTCCGCTCCCACAGATTAGGCCTCCTCAGGGTGCCGTCGGCCGGACAATGCCGGCTGGTGACCCCCAGGGGGAGAGCCTTCTCTGTGGCAGCTCCTACCCTATGGAATGAGCTGCCCCCTGACCTCCGTACAATGGGGGACATACGCCTCTTCCGCCGGGCCCTAAAGACCTATCTGTTCCAAGAGGCCGGTCTGGCATAAATCTGGAACTCTACAATTTTAAATTGGGTATAATTTTATATTATTATAGTGGGTTTTAGGACAGGACAAATAATTTAATTAGTTTTGAATATTTTTAAATATTATGGTATTGCTGTTTTATTAATGTGCCTGTTCACCGCCCTGAGTCCCGCAAGGGAGAAGGGCGGTATATAAATCAAATAAATTTGAATTTGAATTTGAAAAAGGCCATTTTTCCAAGGAGAAATGTACATATTTACATGCATTCTGGTATTTGTCAATTGTGGCAGGCTTTTATTATACAAAACTGCAAAAATATTTTGGATTATGATCTTGGCAACTATAGCTACAAGATTTGTACATAATTAATAAATTGGAAAATTGTGTTAGTTCAAACAAGACTCTGGGGTGATGTTTCATTAAACTGCCCAAATCAAAAGAAAATCAAATCACACAGACAGACAAATCACACAGAGGCTGGAAAGGCATTGCATCTAATTTCTTCCACATTCTTTTCTGATTTCCACTTACGAAAGGGGTGGAATCCAATTAAAAGGGATATATTTACATATATCCAAACCTTCTCCTTTTGGGAATCAGCAAAGAATCTGGGGTCTCTTAGAAATTTGGCACAATGCAAACCCTCTCAGTCAATCTTCCTTTTTGACCCTTCTGATGACATCAGCCTTTCCTGACACTGGAAGTAACCAGTCTCAGTGGCTGGTAGTGTTGGAGTTCTTTCTCAAGCCCTGGAAGAAGAAATGGATGACTTTCCAAAGCTATCCTAGGATTATGAAGTCACAAATTTGGGCCACAACTCTAGGAGTTGTAGAAGTGTGACACAAGGAGAGTTTAATATTCAAAGTATAATTGTTTTTAAGTAACTTTTTTAAAAGAATAGAAAATGTGGCAAGTCAAACTGCTTAATAACCCATTATATCAATATTCTTGGAATACTGCATATATCTAATCTGATAACAAAAGAAGCATTTGTATTAACAGTTCGGTAGCAAATTAATATATTTAAATATTGCAGTTTTTTTAAAAGCATTAGCTTTAGAATCGTTCTGATAATAGGAATCTAATCCAAATTAGCCAAATTTCGTACATGAAAATCTTCAATTTAGCAAATAAATCCCCAGTTTTAACTATTTATATATATCCCACAAAGTTTCCATTTCCAATTTATTAGTCAGGCCCAGAGGCATAACTCAATCTGGATAATTTTGAGCATAAACAAAGGTTGGAGGATTAACTTGAGCTCCTGAAGCCCCAAATCGATCATATCTGGAGGATGATGTAAACAAGCTTACATCAGTGCTCCAGATGAAGTCTATTAGTTCTACAGCACATGTAACCTTTCAGGAGGTTACAACGACTACAATTAAGGAATACAACCTCAAG
>NW_015412117.1:0-1878 GCF_001527695.2 Protobothrops mucrosquamatus | reverse complement strand
TGCATCCAGTTTTGGTCACCACGATGTAAAAAAGATGTTGAGACTCTAGAAAGAGTACAGAGAAGAGCAACAAAGATGATTAGGGGACTGGAGGCTAAAACATATAAGGAACGGTTGCTGGAATTGGGTATGTCTAGTTTAACAAAGAGAAGGACGAGGGGGAACATGATAGCAGTGTTCCAATATCTCAGGGGCTGCCCCAAAGAAGAGGGAGTCAAGCTATTCTCCAAAGCGCCTGAAGGCAGGACAAGAAGCAACGGGTGGAAACTAACCAAAGAGAGAAGCAACCTAGAACTAAGGAGAAACTTCCTGATAGTTAGAACAATTAACCAGTGGAACAACCTGCCTCCAGAAGCGGTGAATGCTCCAACACTGGAAGTTTTTAAGAAGAAACTGGACAGCCATTTGTCCGAAATGGTATAGGGTTTCCTGCCTGAGCAGGGGGTTGGACTAGATGACCTCCAAGGTCCCTTCCAACTTTATTATCATCATCATCAATCATCATCATCATCATCATCATCATCATTATTATTATTATTATTATTATTATTATTATTATTATTATTATTATTATTATACCCAGGTCCCACAACTCTTCCTCATACATTTTAGCCTCTAACCCTCTAATCAACTTTGTTGCTCTTCTCTGCACCCTTTCCAAAGTGTCAACATCTTTTTTAAATTGTGGTGTGTTCATAGTTAAGTGATTGTCCACTAGGACTCCGAGATCCCTCTCGCAGTTACGGCTATTGAGCCCATCAGTATTTTGTAGCTGGAAAACACTTGATATCCAGTGTGCTCTGCATAGGACCTAATGATGAATAGTGGTATTTTATAACTAATTAAATGCCCCATCCGTGAGTATTTCACCCACATTTTTTTCTTCTTCTTAAAAAAAAAAATCAGAAATGATTTCTTTTTCATAACATGGCTTGGGAATGGTAAAAAGAAATGCAGAAGACTTACGTTGCATGACACCAGCAATTATCCGTCAATACATTAAAGCTACTGAAATGAAAATTAAATTACCAGAATCTGGGATTGGTTTTTTCACACTTTTTCTTTTGCAATGACACTTCACAATGAGCTTAGAATTGGTGATCTCACTGTGGCATTGTGTACAATAATAATAAGCTCTGGATAATAAAAGTGGAACAAAAAAAAAATGGATTAGACAGAACAGCTGAGAAAACAGACAAGATAGTTTTATTTCATTTCTTCGTGTTCAGTGGTAATAAACCACTTTTCAATATTCCCCCCAGTTGAATGGAAATAATTAAAAGAGATTACCTTTTCACTTCCTGGACAGAGGAAGCAATAAAAAAGCCCATTGTGTTGTAATGGAGTTTAATTGCAGAAGGTGGGTTGATCAGGATGCTACTGTCAAATAGTATATTATTGATACATGTCAGCATGACCACTATTCTACTTAATTTACTATCTGAAAAATACACCTAACTCCTGTAAGAAGAAATTAAAGTTGAAGCTTAAGAGGGAAGGCAAAATACGCAGAACATGGCTTCCACAAATCTTTCCAATGCTTTAATAAAAGTTCTCCTCTGGGACACATGATCAGGAGAGTAAGGCATAGAATTAATTAATTAGTCATATGCATACTTATATAGCCACCTATCTCACAGAGTACAGTTCTAGGCAGTGCATAACAACAACAACAACAACAACAACAATGACAATAATAAATGATGATGATGATGATGCTAGTCATCATCATTATCTCTCATGATGTTACCTAGTTTGGGTAATCAAATGTCGGCAAGGAAACAACCAAGCTCAAGGACCCCTCATTTCAACTTTAAGCTTCAAAATTCAAAAAGGGAGGAGGAGGAGGAGGAGGAGGAGGAGGAGGAGGAGGAGGAG
>NW_015412116.1:0-1878 GCF_001527695.2 Protobothrops mucrosquamatus | reverse complement strand
CTGTTTCTTCTGAAATGCAAGATCCAATCTATTTCTGTTCATTCTGATTCAGAACCTTTTCTAATATGATATATATTGGTATCTCTTCCTGCATGTATACACCCACTCCCACACATATACGCAAACCCACACACCATTATAATGTGCATATAACAATGGGCTGAAAATATACCACAAAGAGGAAAGATTTGGTATCCTACACTTGTTGTCAGTCAAAGAAAGCCCATTGATTTCAGGTAAAGCCCATTGATTCCAGGTAACGAAAGCACAAAATTAGTGGACGAACTGTGTATTTAGGTAGGTGTACTTCTATCTGTGGGAGAGAGACAGAATAAGAAAGAATATTGGTGTAATATGCAAATCTCTAACCCACTTAATGAACTCTAATCTGGATGAAGCTAATTTCACCCAGAGATTCTCCCAGATGCTAGCTAAACTACTATTTCTGGTCATGGAGATGACCCACCAAAGAGTTCACAAGCTCTTCCTGATTTAAAGGAGGTGAGGTGGAGTGGAAAAGGGGCAGAATGAAGTAGGAGTGGCATCAACCCCAATCCTGCTGGGGTTTTTTTTGTTGTTATTGTTAATCTTTTCTGATTCATTTCATTAAAAATTGGGAGGAGAGGAGAAAATGACTGTCTCATCTGTTCCTTTTGCAGTTGTGGAAGGACTGGAGAGAAAGTTGTATGCTGTGGGAGGTGGAAGTGAGTTAGGCTGACTGGAGAAAAGAATGACTATGGATACATGGCCATCAACATTTGAATAGTCCACCAAAAGCATGTTCTCAGAGCATCTTTCTCCAGTTGCCTAAACCCTGGTTCCATCAAGATGACAACACTAGCTGGAATTCTGAACAATCTATGATCTGAAGATGACTGGAGAATAAGCTGGAGAAGGCTACCTAACGAAGCTGGACAATGCTGTTTTCTCCTGGAAGGCAGAATGAAGGCGGCCTTGAACCTTGATGTGCTTCAAGGTTATGAAGGATTTTTCAAGAGGAAGAATAAACTGGAAGTCTCCATTCCATAAATTTGATGGATTAGAGACAAGGAGATTTCACTTCTGTTTATGTCAAAAGGGAAAGGCAAGATAATACTCATACCCTTAGTTATAGCAGGAATAGATATTTAATGAGAAATATGAGGAGCACAAAGACCTGTTCTGGACTAGAACAAAGGTTTGACAGGCACAGAAGACTTCTTTAATTTGACCCTCACGGTGGTTTCTAATAAGGACAACCTCTTTATCCCCTAATGGGCTGGCAAGCGATCTCCTTAGCCTAGGTTGGTGAAATTTTCTGACAGTTAAGAGCAATTAAACAGTGGAATGCCTTGCCTTCAGAAGTTGTGGGTACTCTAACACTGGAGGTTTTTAAGAAGAGATTGGGCAACTATTTGTCTGAAATGGTACAGGGTTTCCTGCTTGATCAGGGGGTTGGACTAGAAGACCTCCAAGGTCCCTTCCAACTCTTCTTTTATTCTGTACCATTTTGGTGGGAAGGTAACAGTGTTCCATGTGCCTCGCCTTATACTCATGCTGGTCACGTGACCATGACCATGGAAGCATCCTCGGACAACACTGGCTTCCTCGACTTGGAAATAATAATAATAATAATAATAATAATAATAATAATAATAATAAGAAGAAGAAGAAGAAGAAGAAGAAGAAGAAGTAGTAGTAGTTAGAAGGGACCTTGGAGGTCATCTAGTCCAACCCCCTGCTCAGGCAGGAAACCCTATACCATTTCAGACAAATGGCTGTCCAGTCTCTTCTTAAAAACTTCCAGTGTTGGAGCATTCACCGCTTCTGGAGGCAGGTTGTTCCACTGGTTAATTGTTCTAACTGTCAGGAAGTTTCTCCTTAGTTCTAGGTTGCTTC
>NW_015412115.1:0-1878 GCF_001527695.2 Protobothrops mucrosquamatus | reverse complement strand
TTCATATGCCTTTTCAGAAAAAAGCATATTTCCTTTTCTTTCTTTCTTTCATTTCATTGTTGAATGTTTACTGTCTTAGGTCTACCAGACCCAAAGAAAGAATCTGTATTTCAGGGATTGGGAATGGAAGAAGGCTTTTATACATCAAAAGATTTCCTACCACTGGTGTCTATGGCAAGTAAACCAGGTATATATGCTACGTTATGTTTTGTTTTGTTGTGTTGTATATGTGCAATATTTATATCTCATCTTTTATATGATTGATGTGATACATTACATAATGCATTATGATTCATTCTAATCCCCAAACAATGAAAAGAATAAGTATTGGAGAAGAAACACAAAATAACGAAGGTGAGGAATCAGATTTCATTGTAGTTCAATAGCATATAGTTCAACCTTTCTCCATCATTGCTAAATGTATTGGGTTTTTAACTACCATTATTCTCAGTTAATGCATGTGCAAAAAAACCAGAACCATATATTTTTAACCAGTTTCAATTCAATTTGATGAAAACAAATTTGTCATTACAATTTATTTCAAAGGAGAAAATAATTTTGAGGACCGTTTCATCATACCACTTTGTAATGCCTTAGTAAGGCCACACTTGGAATATTGCATCCAGTTTTGGCTGCTACAATATAAAAAAAAATGTTGAGACTCTAGAAAGAGTATAGAGAAGAGCAACAAAGATGATTGGGGGACTGGAGACTAAAACATACGAGGAACAGTTGCAAGTATTGGGTATGTTTAGTTTAATGAAGAGAAGGACGAGGGGTGACATGATAGCAGTGTTCCAATATCTCAAGGATTGCCACAATGAAGAGGGAGTCAAGCTATTCTCCAAAGCACCTGAGGACAGGACAAGATGTAATGGATGGAAAATAATCAAGGAGAGAACCAACCTAGAAATAAGGAGAAATTTCATGACAGAACAATTAATTAGTGGAATGGCTTGACTTCAGAAGTTTTGTGTGCTCTATAACTGGAGATTTTTAAGAAGAGATTGGACAGTCATTTGTCTGAAGTGGTATAGGGTTTCCTACTTGAGCATTGGGTTTCCTACTTGAGCATTGGACTAGAAGATCTACAAGGTCCCTTCCAACTCTGTTATTCTGTTATTTCATAAACACATTATGGTTTCTTTCACTTACTCAGTTAAGTGGTGAGAAGGAATGACTTGTCTTTCATTCTGTAGTGCTTTTTCCAGCAGGCTGCAGCATCTCTGGTTGTCTATGTAACAATAACAGTATGGCAGAGTTGGAAGGGAATACTTCTCTGCCAGAAGTATTGAAAGTCACATTTCTTCTTCTTCTTTTTCTTCTTCCTCCTCAGAATCTCATATTAGTCAAATAAGTTGTGACTTACAATAATTTTTAGGGACTCTCCTTAAAATTCCTATTTTCCTTCTGTAGTTATTCACTTAGTGAGCTTATTGTCTGGGACAAGGTTACCTTATATTCCTCTTACAATCTCTGTTTACTCAGCAAGAAGAAACCATCCCATCACCCACAATGGGCAATCAGCTCCCAACACATCTCTTGCAATCAGTGTCTACCATGTTTCCCGAAAATAAGACCTATCCCAAAAATAAGACCTACATTGATTTTTTGGGGTGGGCCTAATATAAGCCCGACCCCTCAAATAAGCCCTAATTAAGACCCCGTCCACCCACCCCATACATTTCCACCCCAGGCCACCCCAATGATGCCCTTGACGTGATGGCCCGGTGCCTGGAGGCCGTACGGGTCTGGATGGGGAGAAACAGACTCAGACTCAACCCTTCCAAGACTGAGTGGCTGTGGTTGCCGGCTCCCAGGCATAGTCAGCTGACTCCGTCGCTGACTATAGGGGGCGAAACTTTGGCTCCCTCAGAG
>NW_015412114.1:0-1878 GCF_001527695.2 Protobothrops mucrosquamatus | reverse complement strand
CCTGCCTGGGTAAATTCGGCCGTATTCTTAAGCCAATTCTTCATGTGATGCTCCAGGTGGGGGAGAATTGAGAGAGAGAGAGACACACACACACAAAGAGGAGAGGGGAGCCGTTTCCCCCTTTCCCTGCGCCTGCCCGGGTAAATTCGGCCGTATTCTTCAGCCAATTCTTCATGTGATGCTCCAGGTGGGGGAGAATTGAGAGAGAGAGAGACACACACACACACACAAAGAGGAGAGGGGAGCCATTTCCCCCTTTCCCTGCACCTGCCCGGGTAAATTCGGCCGTATTCTTCAGCCAATTCTTCATGTGATGCTCCAGGTGGGGGAGAATTGAGAGAGAGAGAGACACACACACACACACAAAGAGGAGAGGGGAGCCGGCCGGCCCACCCGTTTCCCCCTTTCCTTGCGTGAGCGTGTGTGGATGGAGCAGCGGCCAAGGGTTTATAAAGCAAGCGGCGGAGTCCTGCAGCTCAGAGGTGACACGGGGGGAGAGAATCGGAGCTAACCGAGGAAGGAGGCTGCTGTTTCTTCTTCTGCCACCGCCAGCCGGGGCATAATACGGTAAATAAATACGAGCGTAGGGGATCCGCGCGTGAACGAAGCCCCACTCCCCCGCCCCTTTTGCTTTCGCTCCCGAGCCGGCGCTTTTGAAAAGGGCTTGACTCCAGCCTGGGATTCGGAGCGGGAGACGGCGCCGCTGCTGCCGCCGCCCGTGCTGCTGTGGACTTACAATATCCGAGCAAAAGACTTTGCAAAAGACCACCCCAAGGGGGAAAGGCGCGCAGTTGGACACCGTCTTCCTTCGTCATCTCTTTAAACGGTGCTCGGCTATTGTAAGTCCACAAAGAACTGGGGAAAAGAACCGGGTGGGCGGGCGAGAGAGGCGGGCAGAAAAAAAGGGGGGGAAATCCACACACGCTCACGCAGGGAAAGGGGGAAATGGGTGGGCCGGCCGGCTCCCCTCTCCTCTTTGTGTGTGAGTGTTTGTCTCTCTCTCTCTCTCTCTCAATTCTCCCCCACCCCAAAAGCGGGGAGGGGGCGACCTTGCAAAAGGGAGGGGGCTTCTCCCGGTTGCGGGGAAGGCTGGAGGTGCGCCTTTCTCGGCCAGCCCGGGTAAATTCGGCCGTATTCTTCAGCCAATTCTTCATGTGATGCTCCAGGTACGGCCCTCCCCACTTCCCTTTCATTCCCTGCGGCGCTGCGTGTCGAGGCCGGGACGGAATACCTTGGGCCGCCGCAGCCAAGTGTGAGGGGGAACGCCAGACACCTCGCGCGAAGGGGGGAGGCCTGGCGACGCTGCGCCCTACTGGGCACTCACCGGGGGGGGCTGAGGCGGCCAGGGAGGAACAGCCAACTGCCGGCAACCAGCCGGAACTGCTGGGGCCGGCCCGTATTGAAGAATACGGCCGAATTTACCCGGCTGGCCGAGAAAGGCGCACCTCCAGCCTTCCCCGCAACCGGGAGAAGCCCCCTCCCTTTTGCAAGGTCGCCCCCTCCCCGCTTTTGGGATGGGGGAGAATTGAGAGAGAGAGAGAGAGAGAGAGACAAACACACACACACACAAAGAGGAGAGGGAAGCCGGCCAGCCCACCCGTTTCCCCCTTTCCCTGCGCGAGCGTGTGTGGATTTCCCCCCCCCCGTTTCTTTTTTCTGCCCGCCTCTCTCACCCACCGGCCCGGTTCCAGCTTCTCACTATCCGAGAATACCCTTCCAGCTGACGTGGGGCATGTTATCAACTATTGCTCCTTTGTGCAAAGTGCTACAATCGCGCGCAGAGGGGTGGGGTTGCAAAGAGGACGATTAGCCCAGGCGGAAAAATGTGTTTGCTGAAAAATGCCCCCTCGGCTTATACGCGAGTCACCATTTTTTCCC
>NW_015412113.1:0-1878 GCF_001527695.2 Protobothrops mucrosquamatus | reverse complement strand
TTTATAGACCAATAAAAGAGAGGCACAGAGGCTTTTCGGAGCTCTCGCATGCCATCTCACCTGAAGAAACATGTTGTCCGTGTGTTTCTCTATCTGAGCGAGGTCCGTTGATGGTGTTCAACGTACATTACCAGTCCATTCCTCTGGAGAGGAATAAGTTCATCCTGCAGGCGCAGGATCCCGAGAGTAAAATCTCACAAAAAGTGAAACTACTTTTGCTAAAATAATTTGGGGTTTCATTGTTTTTATTCCTTTTAATGTGAGTTACAATTTTCACTGAACAGAATATAAATTAATGTATTTCAATTAAAAAATACAGAATATAAAGGAGAGAACATGCATCATCCCTCATTGCACTTCTTTGATGTCTGACATCCATATATTCAGTCTTGTTATTTGCTAATTTCAGTACAAATCCCAGTAGAGTACTAGAGAGAGGAAAAAGGAATGGAACAACAGTTGGAATGTATTATGCTTATTTGGATTTTACTCCTCATTAAGCTTGAGGTTTTAATATTCCATATTATTGAAATGTTGCTGTAGCAATCTAAGACATTCTGCTTGGATGGACTTAATACACAAATTAGCCAATAATATTTTAAACCACAAACAAGCCGATTCTATTTTTGACTAGTGTTCAGCACAACAAAGTTAGTGTTCTAGGTTATAATCAAATCACTGTACTGTGCAAGCATAATGGTTCTTTTTCAGAGCTAAATCATAGTGTTACAGTATTTGTGGTTTTAAAAAATATTTATTATATTTGGTCTTAAAAGCTGACCAACTTACAATACAAGTTCCTACATATTTTAAGGCAGAACTTTAAAGTGTATTTTTTCTTCAAGTCAAATTCATTTTGACTTCCTAAAGACATGTCTATTAGTTTTTTTTTTCACAACAATTCATTTTCTTCTTATTTTCTAGGATATTTTTCAGTTTTTCATTAGCCTATAGCCTTGAATTTCCTGATAATGTTTTTTTTCCTAATATTAACTTGATGCATACTTTTTCAGCATAATTTTTACCCCTTGTTTAAATGATAGAGAGTCTGAGTCTTAAAATATCTAAGTTTTGCAATTAGAACATGTTAATATAATCATCAAATATATTTTTTCTCCTGCTTTTCTATTTTAACAATGCATCCCAGGTTGCTGTTCTCTTACAATATTATAAAAGCAATCTTACTGCAAGTTTGTATTCCTGTCACGAATTGGTGGACTTTTATTAACTTGATGTGCTGCACTGTTTATATAGAATGGCTAAACTGCTGTTTTTAGGTTATCTTTTGCTGTTAGGCAAAGGACAGCATTATAGTGCAAGGGAAGGTAATATAGTAATTGGTATAATTTACAAAAAGTATTTTATAGTAATTGTTGTGTTCTTTTGTATTCCCCCCCCTTAATCCCTATGCGCATCCTGATCACCCATTAAGGGTGATTGCCCTTCTCCATCTGCATACAGTTTCATGCCCGTTGCTGGTTGGCTAACTAGCAATGGGGTCTTACCAGCCAATGGAATTGTGTGATTACAAGCCAGGGGAATCCCATAAAAGAGGGCTCCCCTGGCCCAGATGTCAGTCCGGATTTACTTGATGCCTTGCCAATAAACCGAGAGCTGACTGTCACTCGACTCGTGTCTTACTGCCTGCGCGATCTAACACTGGCGACGAAGGTGGGATGCCAGTAAGACTGCACGACAAGGGCAACCTCGTGGCAAGCAACCTACTTCGAAGCAAGAGCTCCTCCACGCAGCCTTCCGAAGCAAGAAACTATCCGCGACTCCAAGATGGCTTCCACCTCGAAATTCTCGTCTTCCCTACCGGCATTCAACCCAGAAACAAACGACTGGGCCGCATACATGGGAAGATTCGAGCTACAC
>NW_015412112.1:0-1878 GCF_001527695.2 Protobothrops mucrosquamatus | reverse complement strand
ATATATATATATATATATATATATATATATATATATATATATATATATATATATATATATATATATATATATATATGCATACATACATACATACATACATACATACATACATACATACTGCTTGTGATATGTACATGTATATGCACATGGGGTAGACTCTGTCTTAGCTGCAACACTATTATTTCCATTTCATGAAGAAGAAACCTTGATCCCTTCTGATTTTTTTTAAATTTTCTCCATCGATTGGAATCAAGCAGCCATTCAGGGCTGAGATTGATAATGCTAACTATCCCTGACCTTATAGGGTAATTATTCTTTTGTGATGGGCAGTTTGCAGACTACTGTGAATTAATGAATTTCAGACTCTGCTGTTACTTTTATGTTACATGTATTTTGTACCTTACTGACATTCTCCTAAATGAGCATTGATTAGCTCGTGACCTACTCTTAATGGCGGAAAATGGGGCCAGAGCTTGCCACAGTAATTTCATTACTAATCTTTTTGCATTGGTTATAAGCACTTTGGGTTGTTTTTTTTCCTCTTCAAGTTTTTTTTTTAAATGCGTCTTGAATTTAATATGGCTAATATGACAAAGCATCTGGCTGTGAAAAACACCGTGATTGACTTTCTGTTAAGGGCTGCTGGGACTTTTCTGAAATATGGGGATACAATTTCTAAGAAGGAATATATGTGGAAAACCTTGCTCCTAAGTGGAAATCCACATTTATTTCAGCAAGTTAACAGTTGCAATAGCAGATCTTTGGTAAGAATAGGAATTTGGGACAGCTTTGTCAAACTATGTTAGAAAAAAAAATGGCAGTTGCAAATAATTCCAGCTTGCATTATTTTTGAAAACTACATTGGTGTCATTCCTTCCATGGAGTCATTTTATAGTGTCCATGTACCGTAGTGTCAGGCTCTGTAACTAAGCACCTTGTTGCATTGTAAACTCTGCCGTAAGAACTAGGAATGAACAGGACTGCAGAACACATGAATGCTTGCAGCTAAGTGAGACAAAGGCTAAGAACAACAATCCAATGAATGGACAACTCAGTGACCTTGGTGGAATTGCATCGTGGGAAAAAAAACACAGCAACCTTATTCTTCTAAGGCAACGTTTCTCTGCCCTGCTAGATGGGGAATCTGGGAGTTGAAGTCCACCCATCTTAAAGTTGTCAAGGTTGAGAAACACTTGTTCTACGGCAGACATGTCAAACTCGCGACGTCACATGACGTCGTGCAACGTATCGGAGCTTTTTTACCATTGCCGGCAATGGGGTGGGCGCGGCTCCGGTATGATGAAACCGGCCTGCGGGCCAGCAGTTTGACACCCGTGTTCTAAGGTGTTAATCCCGGTACCACAATGCACAACAACAACAAAAAGATTTCTGATTTTCCCTGGACTTCATACAAGATATTTTATATCATATTTACATTCTTTTGTTGAAGACCGGGGAACTTAAAAATACTTATCTTTGCTCGAATGACGCTGTTAGTAATTCAGGAACTGTAGAGAAATGAAATTCAATTTACAACCATTCATTTAGTGACCGTTTGAAGTTACAACGGTACTGAAAAAAGTGACTTAGGACCATTTTCACTCTTTACAACCATTGCACCATCCCTGTGGTCATGTGATCAAAATCCAGATGCTTGGCAACTGACTCATATTTATGACGGTTGCAGTGTTCTGGGATCACATGATTCCCCCTTTTGGGACTTTCTGACAAGCAAAGTCATTGGGGAAACCAGATTCACTTAGCAATCGTGTGACTAACTTAGCAATGCAGTGATTCACTTAACAACTGTGGCAAGAAAAGTCATAAAATGAGGCAAAAATCACTTAACAGCTGTCTTGCTTAGCGACATAAATTTTG
>NW_015412111.1:0-1878 GCF_001527695.2 Protobothrops mucrosquamatus | reverse complement strand
TAGGTATCATCTGAAACAAAAAAAGAAACTTGGGGAGAACATTCATTTTTATTGCTGCAATTCTTCCCAATAATGATAATTGTAATTTCTTCCATTCCATCAAATCCTTTTGGACTTTTTTCCATAACTTATCATAATTATTCATATACAATTTAGCATTAGAAGCAGTGATGTCAACACCCAAATATTTCACTTTTTTAACTATTTCAAAACCAGTTACATTACTTAAAATTTCTATATCCTTCTTAAACATATTTTTAACTAATATTTTAGTCTTATTATTATTTACTTTAAATCCAGATACATTCCCATAAGATATCAATGTCTGTATCAAGGTTCTTGCCGAGTCGGTTGGATCCGACAGAGTGAAAACCAAATCATCAGCAAATGCTCTAAGTTTATAAACATTATTGCCCAAAGTTATGCCTTTTATAGATGAAGACTCCCGAATCTTGATTAATAAGATCTCCAAAGTCAAAATAAATAATAACGGGGATAATGGGCAACCTTGCCTTGTTCCTTTCTCAATTTTAATTGAGTCTGTCAAATCCCCGTTAACAATCACTTGGGCAAACTGTAGTTGATAAATGGCCTTTAATGCTGAAGAAAATCTATCCCCAAAGTTCATTCTGTCGACCAACCGTAACAAAAATTGCCAATCCAGTTTGTCAAAAGCCTTTTCCGCGTCCAAAAAGATAAGGGCCGCTGGAACTTGATTGTTTTTATCCAAATATTCCAACACATTCACAATTTGTCTGACATTATTCTTCATATATCGCCCATTTATAAATCCAGACTGGTCTGTATGAATAATCTGTTTAATTACTTGCATTAATCTATTAGCTAGTATTTTTGCAAAAATCTTGTAATCCGTATTCAATAATGATATGGGCCTGTAATTTTTGGGTTGGGTCATATCTTGATTCTCCTTAGGTATAAGTGAAATAAATGCACATCTCCAAGATGGTGGTATTTGTCCTCCCATTAAGACATCATTAAATAGACATCTCAAAGGTTCCAACATTTCTTCCAGTAATTTTTTATAATAAATTGCAGTAAACCCATCTGTACCAGGGGCCTTACCGACCTTCAATTGTTTAAATGCCTCTGCAATCTCTTCCACCGTAATCATACCATTCATCAGTCCTTTCTGATCCTCAGAAAGGCAAGGCATATTTGCTTGCTGTAAATAATTGTCTATTTCATCTGATGGTATATTCTCAGAAGCATATAGTTTAGCAAAATATTCTGTAAAGGCCCTTTTAATCAAATCTTGTTGAAAAACTTCTTTACCCTTATAGTTTATTCTCTCAATAAGTCTTTG
The DNA here is from genome assembly GCF_001527695.2 of Protobothrops mucrosquamatus. Classification (NCBI taxonomy): domain Eukaryota; kingdom Metazoa; phylum Chordata; class Lepidosauria; order Squamata; family Viperidae; genus Protobothrops; species Protobothrops mucrosquamatus. The sequence continues at coordinate 554 of NW_015412111.1, read as the reverse complement.
TTTTTGTTTCTTACGTAATTGATACGCTAACCATCTTCTAGGTTTATTTGCATTGCAAAATGTATTATGTTTCATATATTTCAGATTGGTAGCAATTTGGTCAGAGAGCAACATATTATACTGTTCTTTCAGCATTACGATAGATGCCTTTAAACTCTTATCCATTGGATTTAAGGAGAAAGCTTTTTCTTTTATTTTTATCTCTTGCTCAATATCTTTATAATTTTGCTGCTGTTTTCGCTTATAGGCAGAATTCATTGAAATTAAGGCACCCCTCATGACAGCTTTGTTTGCATCCCAGACCATCGATATAGGAGTGCCTTTATTCATGTTCAACGCGAAAAATTCTTTTAAATAATCCTTTAGTTTCTGCACATTTGTTTCATAATTCAATAAGTTCTCATTCAATCTCCAAGTCCTTCTACTAGTTCCCTCAGTTAAGATCTCCATCCAAACAGGACTATGATCCGACAAAATCTTAGGAAAAATCTTTACCTTCTTAATCCTAGGCATCAAATCATTAGTGATCAAAATAAAATCAATTCTGGAGTAAG
>NW_015412110.1:0-1878 GCF_001527695.2 Protobothrops mucrosquamatus | reverse complement strand
TCTCGCCTACATCGTCCATATAGGACGACTCGGGAACTCAACTCCTACCCCGGGCAGCTCACCTATCCCCTTATGCCCAGGGGAAAGGTATCAAGCCGTTTGACAGCTGATGCTGGCTGTCAAACCGGCTTTTACGCAAAACAGGCGGGAGGCAGCAAACAGCTGCGACCGACGAAATCGCCTGCCACCGGAAGTCATTTCATAACATTCTTTGATTATTTTTTTATTGTATCATTTTGACATTGTAAATCACCTCTCACATCTTGCAATTTATTTATCAATTTTTTCTTTCTTTCTTTTTTCAATTTATAAACATCTATCCGGCTTGTTAGCGTTTTCAAAAAAGTTTTGTTTTGCTCTTTTAACTTGTTGGGCCATTTCTTCAGTTTCTATTAAGTTTAATTTGTGTTTTATTATCTCCATTTGTTTTTTAAGAGTTTTCTTTTGTGGGTCTCTTTGTAGTTCTGATTCTAATTTCGTAAATTCTTCCTTTCTTGTTTTTTTTCCTTGTTCTTTTTCGCCATATAGGTTATGGCTAATCCTCTAAAGCAGCGGTTCTCAACCTGTGGGTCGTGACCCTTTTGGGGGTCGAACAACGCTTTCACAGGGGTCGCCTAAGACCATCGGAAAACACATATTTCCGATGGTCTTAGGAACCGAGACGCCGCCGCCGCCGCCGCCCTCCTCCGCCCTCCTCCGCTGGCTCCTCCGCCTCCAGGGCGCCCTTCGTTTCCAACAGCGCCTGCTCCTGCCGCCACAGCGCCATCACGCGCACCCCTGCCGCCGCCCTGGGCTGGCTCAGCTGCGTGGGTGGCCGGGCCGAGCCAAGCCAGGTCTGGGCCGCTGCTGGCGCTGCCGCTGGGCTGCTTCACCGGTGCTGCCACTGCTGGCTGAGCTGAGCTGTGGCGCCGAGCCGGTCTCCATGCCTCCTGGTTGCCTGGCCGTGCTCCGCCCCCGGCTGTGCTCCGTGCCGCGTGGGAGCCTTCCCTGCGCCGCCCAGCCCACCTCCCTTGCCGTCAGAGGCCTCCTCGGCCCTCCGGCGCCTGGCGCGGCCATGGGGCTGCCGGGCAGGAGCGACTCCTTCCCGGCTCGCCGGGCTCCGGGCCTTGGAAGCGGCCAGGGGGTGGGGAAGAGGGTGAGGTGGCGGTGATGCCCGCATGTGCGTTGGAGGCCAGCCAGCCGGGCCGGGAGGGGAGAAGCGGCGCCTTCCGAGCGGGAGCTGGTGCTCCGGCCGCGCCCCTCGCGTGCGATGGGCTGCGCGGCGTGGAAAGGGGCTCCCGCGACCCCGCCGCTGCGATGGTGCTCAGGAGGCTGGAGGGCCGGGCAGGTCCCGGGGGGGCGGCTGGGAGAGGGCAAGAGGTGCCGGGATGAGGATGGGGGGCTCCAGGTTGGCGGGTGTGAGAGGGCAGCCGGCGGCTCCGAGGCGCGCGGATTCTCCGCGCAGCTTCCGAGGCCCCAGATGTGCCGCTGCTTGGCTCTCCACCAGGCTCTCCACCAGAGCCTCCCCCCTCCCCGGGCAATTGTGCGGAGCTGCTTGTGCGTCCTTGGTAGCGCCTCCCCCCTTCAATCTCCTTCCTTCTCCATCTCCTTCCTTTCCCCTTCAATCTTCCTTCCTTCCTTCCATCTCCAACTCCATCCCTTCCCCTTCAATCTCCCTCTCCTTCCTTCCTTCCCCTTCAATCTCCTTAAAGTCCATCTCCTTCCTTTCCCCTTCAATCTTCCTTCCTTCTCCATCTCCTTCCTTTCCCCTTCAATCTTCCTTCCTTCCTTCCTTCCATCTCCATCTCCATCCCTTCCCCTTCAATCTCTCTCTCCTTCCTTCCTTCCTTCCTTCGTTCGTTCGTTCGTTCCTTCCTTCCTTCCTTCCTTCCTTCCTTC
>NW_015412109.1:0-1879 GCF_001527695.2 Protobothrops mucrosquamatus | reverse complement strand
TACCTATACCTAAGTACAGCTATTGTTATCTTAAAAATGGCCAGGTAAATAACTACTGGAGATTACTGAATAGTAAATATATACTTAGCTTTTTAAAAAATAACCAGGACAGTCTTTTTTTCATTGCAGCTTTCTTCTCACAGCTGTGGATGCCAGAATTATTTGCTCATCAGGTTACTTCCTGCAGGATGGCATTCCTTAAATTGCTATAATTTTGAATATCTTCCAGGTCTAGGAACAAATGTATATATTATTTTTCCTTTATTAGCCTACAATGTAGAGTCTCCATTCAGTTGACCTTGCCACCTGATGACTTCATGGACATGTGCAAGTGGTTTGCTTGGCAGCAAAACTGGACAGCCATTTGTCTAAAATGATATAGGGTTTCCTGCTTGAGCAGGGGGTTGGACTAGATGACTTCCAAGGCCCCTTCCAACTTTATTATTATTATTATTATTATTATTATTATTATTATTATTATTATTATTATTATTATTATTATTAAACTAAAATGGTTTGCTGATAACCTCTTCTAAGAAACCAACATTGCCTTATTTTTTTAAAAAGAGAGTAATTAAAGGAAGATATTTCCTTAATGGAGTTAAATGCTTGTTTGGGCCATTTGGCAGATGTATTGGGTAATGTAAAATTAGAAAACCTGTGAGCCGAAACTGATTTACAAAATGATTGCATTGTTTTATCTAATGCAGGGGTGTCAAACTGCCGGCCCGTGGGCCGGTTTCATCATACTGAAGCCGCACCCATCCCATATCCGGCAATGTAAAAAGAGTCGTGATACGTCACGACACGTCACGTGACGTGGTGAGTTTGACACCCGTGCACTAATGGAACTGCGCATCTTACATTTTAGAAACTCTCATAGATGCTAGGCAGATCATGCAATTGTTTGAGACAGAGGTTGCTAGGCAGCAAGAGAAATGGATTTATATGGCTAGTCAATCAGAAAGACTTTTTACGGGCATACAGTACAGACAAGTAGTAGGAGGATTGGGGCTTGAAAGCACAGATTCATATCCTGGTCAGGCTCCAATAAGATAAAATCTATGCAGATCCACAGAGAACAAAGCTAAGAGATGAGAGAATTGTCTTGATGTCTTTATCTTATGGAACCTATACAAGTAGAACAGCACAGGCGTATGGCTGTTCCTTGCAAGGATTCCTGAATGTTCAGAATTCCTGTATTGCTCACAGATTTCACAATAAGCACATTTGTTTTCTTTGAAAGTAGGCAAAAGCTGGTTCAATAATACACTATTTGGTTTGCTTGAAAATTAGTGTAATGATTTCTAGCATTTGTAGAAATACTAATACTAACATTTCCTGTAATTGGTCCAGTGAAAGTTACTTGTCCTTCCTATCTGTGGGTTTAATCAGACTTGTATATAGATAATAATGTTGGTGGAAACTGATTTTTCTTTTTTTTTCCCCTTTCAGTCCCCATAATTTTTTTTTCAATGTTCTTTCCCAGATCAGCTCCTGAGCTTCACTGGGACCAAATCCTTATAATATAGGTGACAGAGAACTCTGAATCTGGCTCTTTATGTTCTTTCTCATATTGTTGAGAATTTCATACTTTGAAGCACATAACAAGGCTATTAATAAATCTTTGACTACATTTAGTTGATAGTTAGATGATCTCTCTCTCTCTCTCTCTCTCTCTCTCTCTCTCTCTCTCTCTCTCTCTCTCACACACACACACACACACACACACACACACACACACACATTTTGTTTGGATGCTTAACAATTGTAGAATCAGAGTTTAATTTGTTAAATCACCAGTTACCCTGAGGACATATACTATCCCACAACCTCCTGTTTTTACCACCATCCCTGTTCTTTACTAGTTGAAATCCTC
>NW_015412108.1:0-1879 GCF_001527695.2 Protobothrops mucrosquamatus | reverse complement strand
GAAGCCAAGAACTCCTGAGCTGCCGCCGACGTCTCACCCGCTGATGGAAGGTTGAAATCTCCCAAGACCATAAGTCTGGGGGTCCCAACCGCCACCCCGGCTATCACGTCAGCTAGCTCAGGCAGGGCTGTTGATACATAGCAGGGAGCCAGGTATATAATCAGCAAGCCCACTTGAACCCCTTGCCCCCATTTCACAAGGAGGGACTCCACACCGTCTATCTTATTGTAAGGTCTTCCTTCATGCTTTAGCCCCATCTCCATTTAGAAGATGACTGTCTTTCCTGGGCTGGCATAGGAACCTCTGATTTTGCTGAGAATTGATGTTTCTTTGAGCCTAACTTGTTATACATTTCTTCTTTACAACTCAGACTTGATCTTTTGGCTCTGCTTTGTTCCTATAGAGAGTGATCACCCATAGGAACAAAGCTTTAAATCTGAATTTCTCCCATATGATGAAACACCCATGATCCTCCCTTTTATATCAGTACTTGAATCATCCTGTTCTAAGACCAATTATAGGACAATTTTGAACTAGGAGTCACAATTTGTGTTTAATCTACATCTGGTGCTTCTCATTCAATGCTCTTCCAGAAAGACTGCTGCAGAAAGGAAACATTACCTCTGTGCTAAGTGAGTGGCTTCATGCAAAGCAAGAAATGGATACTACAAAACCACATGGATTTTTCCTAGTCAGCTTCCTTGTCCTCATGCTCTTGGGCGATCTCACAGAGAGCTGCATATGTGTAGAAACATCTCTCCAGGAAGCATGTTGCTCAGCTGGCTTTGGTGAGTTTTGAAAATTAATATATTTCTCCCTTCCATCTCTTACCACTCCTCTACTTTGTAGGTTTTGCTGCCAGCATTAATCATTCCAGTTGCAGCAAAATCATTCCTATGTCATGAAAGCTGAATATAATACTTATTTCATAAGCGTCTGTAAATTAGACTAACCAGCACCACTGAATTTGCTCTGTACTGAGAATCTGAAGATACCTCTTACTACATGGGTGTCAAACTTGTCGTGTCACAATGTATCGTGACTTTTTTCGCATTGCTGGAGCTGGGGTGGGCACGATCTTTGCATGATGCAATCTGCCTGTGGGCCGGCAGTTTAACACCCCTGTCTTACTAGAAAATCTCTTTCTCTTTTGCTATCTCTCCAGTGATGAGGGCCAAATTTATGAGTGTCGTGCCGGATCCTAAATCTCCATCATATTTTCCCAAAAATATCTATACTATTCAGCCCATCAAGGTAAGCCCCTCCTCCACCTGAAACATTATCAGGAACAGCAACTTTGCAGGCATCCAATCTTTTGTAAAGGGATATTATTCCTCTCATGACAAATTCTCCTGACCTACTCTTGTCTTTATCATATACTGAATTATCTTTTTTTCTGAAGATATTCAAGGGTCCAAAGGAACTAAGAAGAGCACAGTTCCTCTACAGTCCAATCTCACGTGAATACTACGGATATGTACACAAAGGCCCTCTCAGAGGAGATGACTACATATTTTCAGGTAAAGAATACCAATTATCTAGTAACAACACAATTAATACATAGATAAATGAAAGAGAATGGCATATTGCAAACCAATATTTTCAACATTACCATTACTCCTAGTTGATATTATTTCTTGGTTACTTTTCGTCTCATTTTTGGAGGGATAAGCCAATATCGGTGAGGTATTGTCAGTTCCCATAGAGATAGGAAGCTTGCTTTACAAGACTATAGATTTGGTGAGAAAAGGGAATGCAGTAGTGCAGTGGCTTAATGACACTGGAACTGCTGGCCAGAAATGGTCTGCACTCCGGTGGTTTGAGCCTGGCTCCTTGAGACAGATTGAGATCCCATAACTAGATCTCTAGCTCCTGCCCA
>NW_015412106.1:0-1879 GCF_001527695.2 Protobothrops mucrosquamatus | reverse complement strand
CTCCGGGTCCATCAGGCGCCTGGGGCGGAACCATCTAGGCGGTTCCTCCTCCCTGCGGCGGGGGGGAGCGGTCCGGAAGTCCATCCTGAGGAGTGAATGATCTGACCATGACAGGGGTTCAACAACTACCTCCCCCATTTCCAGATCATTCTGCCACTGGCCAGAGACAAAAATTAGATCTAGTGTGTGTCCCCCCGTGAAGTTGATGTTAAGTTGATGAAGTTGATGTTAAGATGTTCTGTTAATTGGCCTAGTTTCTGACACCTAGTTTCTTCCATTCCATGTTATATGACAAATTGAGGAACAAAAAGTTGGTTTAGAAGTTATATGCATTTATGGAGTATTTCAAAGGAAGTTTGTTCAAGTGAGCAATATTTAATCATGAAAGACTACATGCATTATTTAGTGGAATAGATTTGCTATATGTAGTCTATGTCTGCTCTGGAGAATCCTCTTAACTGCAGAGTAATTTCAGAATGCTGAGAAGGGACAATGAATTATTCTGCAGGTACAATTTGGGTAACAGAATGGGACAATTCAATATCTGGGGTTAATAGAGTTTAAAATATTGTGATTGATTTGAAGCTAATATTGTCCATGATTCAGATTTAGATTGGTGTCAAAGATTGCCGAGCTCTTTCTACTTGTCCAAACAAAATTTTGAAAGTTATCTTCCTGCTGCTAAAAAGTATTGTATTAAGAACAATATCCATCTTTGTGTCTCTTATTTGTGATTATAAGAGATTCATAGAAATGGTTTTTAGATATTACAGAGATTTAGGAAATGGTTAAGAATGACTTACAAGTTGGAGGTTTGTTTATTCTTTTATTTATCTTGTTTGTATAGCCACAGATAGTGACTCCCATAGTGTTGCAGTGATTGTGGAACAGAAAAACAGAACTCTTAATCTCATCTTCAAACTTAGAATTCAATGCTTTGAGAGTTTGTGCATATACATATACTTTTTAGTAAGGAATTCCACTTTCTGTTCCTATAGAACAGTGTTTCTCAACCTTGACAATTTTAAGGCATGTGGACTTCAACTCCCTGGCTGTGGAATTCTGGAAGTTGAAGTCCACATGCCTTAAAATTGTCAAGGTTGAGAAACACTGCTATAGAATCTAATATGAAATTGGAACAAAAAAGAATAGGTCTCAGTGGATATGAATAATATAAGGGTGTCTGCATTTCAGTCTGGTTCTGATTTTCTTTAATACTTTGGACACAAATCCAGGTAGCTCTTCTGCCTGTTCTGTATTTCCATCACTTGCATATAAAGTTACTGGATTACAGAAAGAAGGCATGTCACTCTGTCATTGTAGGGTATCTGCTATTAATTAGATCTGTTTTTCAGTTATCTTGTGCTCTGTTTTTTTAAAGCTGGTTAGATTCCAATTCACAGCAAGCTGGCACTAATCTCTTCTTTTAAGTATAAGTGCTGGATCTGATGATCCTAGCAAATAACTGGAAGTGGTGAAACCAAATTCTTGGAAATGTGGTTATGATAAAACATGTATGGGGTATAAAAGTAATGATTAGAGAAATTGATGGTCTACTACACAAAATATTTTTTTTTAAAAAAATCCTTATTTGTTTGGTTCCTTTTTGTCTATGGATTTTTATTGCACACTTGGATTAAACTATTTTAAGCAGTTGACTGTTGTCTGTCAATATGAGGAGACAGTTTCAAATCTAGTCCTTTTTTATCCTTTTCTCTTTTCGTTTCCCATGATTTAATGGACATTTTATTCTCATTTTTCAGGCTTGATGATAGGTGTCTGGTAATTTTATTTCTTGTCTGGGAAACTCCCCTCTCAGTGTGATTTTCACACTATTGAAGAGCAAACTGTTCTCATTTTTTAGCTCAGACATAAAAAT
>NW_015412105.1:0-1879 GCF_001527695.2 Protobothrops mucrosquamatus | reverse complement strand
GAAATATCACCTCTCTTTCCCCCCTCCCTCCCTTTGCAAGCAAATTGAATCTAAAATAAAAATGGGACATACAGATTAAAGGTGCTGAAGTAACTTTCTTTCTCGATCCCCCTTTGCTGTTTGCCTACAAATTTCAGGCTTCTCGATGGTGTGTGACATTCAGGCTATTCTCTTTCTTTTCCATTTCTCACTGCAATATGATATATTATATAGAAGCATTTCATTTCTGGTGATAGCCACTTTGCCTCAAAGGTTCTTCCTCCTGATCTGTTTTGCCAAACTGATAAAGGAAGAAATGCTTTATCCCCGTCACTTTTGGAATGTTTTGCAGTCTTCCACATGGATGCATTGTTTGTTCCAGCATAAACTTAACATGGTTCCATTTTCCAATGTCTCAAATGGTTTTGTTTCCCTGGAAAAGAAACTTTGATTTTTCTACCCAGAAAAACCTGCCGTAGGTTTGTTTGATTCTGATGGGGTTTTTTGGGTTGGTTGGTTTGCCTTCTTTCTGGAATTCATGAGAAAAAGTAGCATTCATTCAATCCTTCATTCATTCATTGATTCTGGGCAGCTTTGTTAATTCATTGCTAATTACTGTTTTGCACACAAAATTTCTGTTACCTCAAACTGTTGGATCACAACGTGTTGAACCAATGCGTCTTTTAACTTTACAGCTTGCATCTGACATGATTAGCAGCATCTAACTTTCCTAAAACTATTCATAGAAGAAAATGTTGGATGTTCTCAAATCTGTAATTAATATTTATCCACAACTGAAATGTTGCACTAAAATGGATGTGGGAAATCTGCAGGCAGCTTAGAATCATGAGTTAACCTATCCTAATTTAACAAAGCAATGTTATATTTCTTCTGATCTCAAGACATGATATTCAACAAAAGATTTTTTGTTGCTGTTCTGTGAGCATCCCAGATATTTTTCTAGGAAGTATTCAGTGGTGGGATTTAGCCGGTTCGCACCACTTCGGCAGAACCAGTAGCTAATTTTTTGTTGCCCAGGCCCAGAATGGACTTCCGGAAGCAGCATCCACACAGAGAACTGGTTTTTCACATATTTGAAGCCCACCACTGGAAGTATTCCAATATATATATATATCAGTTCAAACAAAATGTAACTCTCATTTTTTACAAATATTTATAAAAAAATAGGGGGGGGGGAAGACAAATTCCTTTGGATAAAATAACCTGAAAAAAAGTTGTGGAGTCCTTAGTGTTCTTTTAGCTTGGTTGTATTCTTGCTTATGTTTCATTATCCAACTATATAACATCAGTGCCAGAAGGGGGTGTAGTTTACTCTCTGTTTATACAGCTAACCCTACTCCCTTCTAGCAGTGATGATGTTAGGTAGTTGAGTAATGAAATCTGCAAGCAAACAACTAACTCAGAAAGCTGCAAGGACTCCTCAATTCAACCCTGAGCTACAAATATTCTGTTAGTGAAAATATGTTATACAACATCCATATATTTTGGTAAAGAACAGTGAGAATTGTCTTTTTTCCCCTTCTTAGTATTTTCCCACAAGTGCGAGGTCTGATTTTTTTTTCCAGATCAACCAAGTATTGATCAATTGGATGCCACAGGAACTGATTTTTATTTATTTATTTATTTATTTATTTATTATTCAAATTTATACCCCGCCCTTCTCCTAGCGGACTCAGGGCAGCTTACAGCCAGTTTAAAACAGAATAACTAATACAATAATACTAAATTTAAAAAGTAGTTAAAATGAAATATTTAATTGTTGGCCTTTTCTTTTTTAAAATTATTTTAAAACCAAATTAAAATACCCCTTAGGCCAGTCCTGCTAGCCTAAATAGCCATGTCTTGAGGGCGCGGCGGAAGGAGGGGAGATCCGGAATCA
>NW_015412104.1:0-1879 GCF_001527695.2 Protobothrops mucrosquamatus | reverse complement strand
CAGGATGTGCCATTTCAGAAATCTTGCTTTCTGTGTATTTGTTGAAAGGTAATAGGAAAGCAATCATGGTGAACACAGGGATTGGAAAACTCAGAATTAATAATTAGAGCTCTTATGACGTTAAGAAAATCTTAGGCAATTTAGTACAGGTAATCCTCGACTTACAACAGTTCATTCAGGGATCTTTTAAAGTTACAACAGCACTGGGAAAAGTGACTTAGGACCGTTTTTCACATTTAACAACCGTTGCAGCATACCCATGGGCAGGGGTGGGCAACCTTGGCTCTTTTATGACTCGTGGACTTCAACTCCCAGAATTCCTGGGCACCCATGCTGAGGGGAAAGGGAGAGGTTTCCAAGCTGAGCCATGCTGGCTCAGGAATTCTGGGAGTTGAAGTCCATGAGTCATAAAAGAGCCAAGGTTGCCTACCCCTGACCATGGTCATGTGATCAAAATTCAGACACTTGGCAACTGGTTCATATTTATGACCGTTGCAATGTCCTGAGGTTACATGATCATGCTTTGTGAGCTTCTGACAAGCAAAGTCAATGGGGAAGCCTGATTCACTTAACAACCATGTGAATAACTTAACAACTGATTCATTTATGTCAGGGGTGTCAAACTCACAACGTGACGTGATGTGTCGCAACGTAGCGTGACTTTTTCCCCATTGCTGGAGCTGGGGTGGGTGTGGTTTTGCTATGATGCATCCGGCCCGTGGACCAGCAGTTTGACACCCCTGACTTATGTGATTCACTTAACAACTGTGGCAAGAAAGATTGTAACATAGAGCAAAATTCACTTGATAACTTTCTCACTTAGCAACATAAATTTTGGGCTCAACTGTGGTCATAAGTCGAAGGCAACCTGTATATTTCATCGATGTTGATCGGATCAATCAGACCCACCTGCTTTCGTGGACATTCCCTGGATGACTTTGTGCCAATTGCTATCTCTTAGTGTATCCTGCCCTACAAGATTGTAATAGGGGGGGAAAACAGATGAGGGGGTGTTATGTACACTGTTTTGGGTTTGGGGTTTGCTTCTGGAGGGAAAGTTGAGTAGAAATCTAAAAAAAAATGCACAAGGAATCAATAGTGCTCTCTGAGCTTAGTGGTTTCCTTGCAGACATTTCATTACCCAACTAGAGAACATCATCAGCATGAATGAAGGTGAGGTTTCCTCCTTATTTACATACAATAGCTTGCCCTGCCATTGTCGGTGAAGTGGTAGACTTCTCCTTGGTCGTTCCTTGACGAAGTATTGTTTTCTGCTTAATTGTTTGTCTGGTGTTAATCCCTGCTTAACTGGGTGTTGGTTGCCGGAAGGGATACACTCTGGCCTTTTTGTTTCTTAGCTTTTATTGTCTCCTTCGAATGGTGTGTAAATGTGGTTTTCCTCTATATGTTTATCGATGGCCGATTTGTCTGAATGCCAAGCTTCAAGAATTCCGTAGCATTTTTGGACTTGGCGTGGATGCTCCGTTTCCCAGGAACCCAAAGACGGAACACATCCATCCCAACTGCCAACAATCTAATGTTTCTCTTTCCCACCCTAGCTATTGTTTTCTTAATTGGAGCTTTGGAAAGGGACCATTTCCACCGAGAAAACAGTGCCCAGAAAGAGGTCCTGTTTTTCTCACACAACATCTGCTTTTTTAAGAAAGGAATACGGTACATTTTTTTTTTTTTTTTTGCCAAATGCCTATTTTATCCAGCCAAGCGACATCAGTGCAGTCCAATGCCTCTTCCCTATCTGAACACTTCCTGGGTGCAGATTTGCTCAGAGCGACGACCAGCATCTGCCATCAAAATTATGCAAATGACTAAAAAAAAAACCTTAGCATCTTCCCTTTATAGTTTGTATGTTACAAATATA
>NW_015412103.1:0-1879 GCF_001527695.2 Protobothrops mucrosquamatus | reverse complement strand
ACTCTATATGCTTTAGCCTCCAGTCCTCTAATCATCTTTGAGAAGAATAACAAAGATGATTAGGAGACTGGAGTCTAAAACATGTAAGGAATGGTTGCTGGAATTGGGTATGTCTAGTTTAACAAAGAGAAGGACGAAGGGGGACATGATAGCAGTCTTCCAGTATCTCAGGGGCTGCCCCAAAGAAGAGGGAGTCAAGCCATTTTCAAAAGCGCCTGAAGGCAGGACAAGAAGCAACAGATAGAAACTAACCAAGGAGAGAAGCAACCTAGAACTAAGGAGAAACTTCCTGACAGTGAGAACAATTAACCAGTGGAACAACCTGCCTCCAGAAGCTGTGAATGCTCCAACACTGGAAGTTTTTAAGAAGAGACTGGACAGCCATTTGTCTGAAGTGGTATAGGGTTTCCTGCCTGAGCAGAGGGTTGGACTAGATGACCTCCAAGATCCCTTCCAACTTTACTATTATTATTATTATTATTATTATTATTATTATTATTATTATTATTATTACTACTACTACTACTACTACTACTACTACTACTAGAGATTTCTGATTGAGGGGATGCAGCTGCTGAGCAAGGGCTAGTAGGCCAACAATGTCTCCAAAGACAAGCACAGAATAGGACTGTGATTGCGGAATCGTTAGCCTGGTTTCCTGTAATTGCAGCCATCTATGTAGTACTTTCCTGACATACATTTCTGCCAAAAGTTTTTGTTTTTCTGTTCCACAAAAGTCCTCTTAATTGCAACTTCAAAAGAAAACAGAGGCAGTTAAAACTGTTGACCATCCCATCCCAGGAAGAACATTGCAATTCCACACACACCCCAAGCTACTTTGTGTGTGTTCCTGAGGGTTATGCCTTCCATCATTCTTTCATGCCTTCCACAGCCCTAAGAAGCATCCGTATGATTTCCACGTGATCCTGTTTTGTGACCTGACATGCCAACTCAATGTGGAGCCTGATTCATTTAACAACCGTGTTACTAACTTAACAACTGCAATGATTCAGTGTGGCAAGAAAGGTTGTGAAGTGGGGGCAAAACTTACTGAACAACTGGCTTGCTTAGCAGTGGAAATGTTGGTTGTTAAGTCAAAGACTATCTATAGAAGGTTTAAACCTGATAACATCTGGTTTAACTATGTCTGGTGAATCCCAAATAGGATGAAATCAATCATGGTCAATGTAAATGGGAATGCTCTGACTTCTATTCCCTCATTTAAGTCATTGATGAAGATATTGAAGAGTACTGGGCCTAAGACGGAACCTTGTGGTACCCCACTGCTTACTTCTCTCCATGTGGATGTAGTACCACTGAGGACTACTCGCTGAGTACAGTTGGTCAGCCAGCTACAGATCCATCTGGTGGTGATGTTGTCTATCCCACCTGTTTCTAGCTTACTAAGCAGCAAGTTGTGATCTACTTTGTCAAATGCCTTGCTGAAATCTAAGTATACTATGTCCACAGAGTTTTGCTAGTCTACTAATTTAGTTACTTTAGTCACTGACCAAAGCTAGATGCAGTATTCTAAGTGTGGTCTTAATAAGGCTTTATCAAGCGGTATTAACCCTTTATGTAATCTTTGATTCTATCCCTCTGCTAATGCAACATAGGACTAAGGAGAAACTTCCTGACTGTTAGAACAATTAACCAGTGGAACAACCTGCCTCCAGAAGCGGTGAATGCTCCAACACTGGAACTTTTTAAGAAGAGACTGGACAGCCATTTGTCTGAAATGGTATAGGGTTTCCTGCCTGAGCAGGGGGTTGGACTAGATGACCTCCAAGGTCCCTTCCAACTTTATTATTATTATTATTATTATTATTATTATTATTATTATTATTATTATTATTATTATTATTATTATTATTATTAT
>NW_015412102.1:0-1879 GCF_001527695.2 Protobothrops mucrosquamatus | reverse complement strand
GCCTAGGGTAATTTTTAAGAGGGGTTTTTAGAGGAGTTTTTAATTATATTTTAAATTAGACAAGTTAAATATTTCATTTTAATTAATTTTAAATTTTGTGTTGTTATTGGTGTTTTTAATTGATTGTCAGCCGCCCTGAGTCCGCAAGGAGAAGGGCGGGATATAAATTCGAACAATAAATAAATAAATAAATAAAATAGTTGAAAAGAGGTCTTTGAAAAAACAGGATAACAAAAACTTCTTTGTGAGCCAGTCTTCTTTCTGAAAGCAAAATAAATACAAAAAGTAAGAAAAATAATACTTTTAAAAGACTTTAAAACAACAGTAGAGAGCTTAAGCTCTTAACTAAATAGTTGTAAATGGATAGAGGAGATAGTATTAATTTGGAAGATAAAGATTTTGGTGAAAGTGCTTTTGTCATTATGCAGAATTAATTAAATAAACAGACCTTTCCTGAAATATTAATTAGCTGGCATCAAAGGGGAAAGATAATTGGTGGAATTTACAAAACAAGGAGATAAGTATAATAGGAGATGGACAATCTGTTATGGAAAGACAGATTGGATTAAAACCTCAAACGTATAGAGAAAGCAAACAAGAAAAAAAATCTTATAATTTCCAATATTAATTCCAAGATGTTAGCATATTGTAAAATATTGGATATTATGCCACTTTCAGAACCTTTAATCATGGATAAAACTCAGGAAATTTTTATGAAGAGCAGTTTTTAAAAAAAGAAAAGAAAAGAAAAGAAAAAGCACATGACAACATTAGGCTGATTTTTGTATTTGAGGGGGAATTCTTTATGTAAGATTATAATGAGGTACAAAGTACTTCACAGAATTAATAACCCAGTTTGGAGCAGGCTGCCTCAATCTGCTGCCCCTGGCTAGGCATCCTGGGAGATTTGAAGAAAGTAAAAGAGGAACTCAGCTTTCTTTTAATGGTTCAATCATTGTCTGTTTTGTTGTTTAATAAACACAATAATACTCTCAAAATACTTCATTAATATTTCTTCCTTTCTTCATTGCAATTTGCTCTGGAACACTCCTATTTGGTTTGACATCATTCCCTTATATTATATAAACAACTGCACAATACATAGAGCTGAAATAGATTAAATTTTGCCATCACTTTATCTAGAAGTGTACTAAAAAAAAGTTTATCGGGTGGGCTTTTGCAAGATTTATTTCTTATAAGTGCTACTAGGGGGAAATAAGCAGTAAAAAGAAAACCTGTGTATGTAATCCAACAATGATGCCAATAATTATTTTGACCTAAGGAGTAACTGGTTGTCAATATCCGCCATTAAAAGCATTTTATAACAAAATATTAAATCAATGGAGCAGATTTGAAGAGGAATATCTAGCCAGAATTATATTCTATGATTGAACTACTTACCAGCCTTTAATAAAATTGCTTTAAGACCTAACCAGCCTTTAAAAGTTGGCAGGCTTCTGAACTTGGCTTCTAAAAAAATAAAATAACAACTCATTTATACTTCATTAATTCAGCTCAGTTGGCCTGTGGGCACAATAAGCATCTTAAACTGGTTTTCAAAGGGGGAAAAAGGGATACTCATTTATGATCAAGCTGGCTGGTCCCTGTGGTGTCCCCCAAACTCTTAAAAATCTATAAAGCTAATAGTAAGACCAATATATACAATAACTATAAGGTACTTGGTTTCTTTCTTTTTCTTTATTTTTTTAATGTCCCAATTAGATGTCATTGTAAATCACCACTACAGTTTTATATCTTGATCTATTAAAGATATATGTTTATATGGTTAGCAAAATGCATAAATAGCAGTTAGCAATATACTATAGAGAAATGAAGTTGTTTCCCCGAAAATGTCAAAAGCATTAATTACTTTCTTCTT
>NW_015412101.1:0-1879 GCF_001527695.2 Protobothrops mucrosquamatus | reverse complement strand
CCCTTCTCCCGTAGGACTCAGGGCGGCTGACAATCTATTTAAAATACATACAAAACAATACAAATTTAAAATTAATTAAAAGGAATATTAAATATTTGTCGAATTTAAAATATAATTAAAACCCCCCTAAAAATTACCCTAGGCCAGTCCTGCAAGCTGGAATAACCAAGTCTTGAGGGCGCGGCGAAAGGAAGGGAGACCAGGGATAACCCTGATCTCTGGTGGCAGTTCATTCCAGAGGGTGGGAGCTCCCACAGAGAAGGCCCTCCCCCTTGGGGTCGCCAGCCGGCACTGTCTGGCTGACGGCACCCTGAGGAGACCCACTCTATGGGAGCGTACCGGTCGATGGGAGGTACTCTGCGGCAGGAGGCTATCAAATCATGCATTGATAGCTTGTCTATAAGATCTGAGTGAATACAGTTCTGAAACAGTGGTTCTCTTGTGAAGTCCCTGGTGCTCTCTGATCTTGTTTGCTTTCTTGCCGATGTTTCATTACCCAACCAGGTAACTTCATCAGTGCTAGAAGGGAATTGGGTTTGGTTTCTGTTTATGTGCAAGTGTTGGTAGTAGTGGACTTGGTGGTTCCTTGATTAGGCGGGTTGTTTACTGTGGGGTCCTTGGCGTTCTCTGAGCTTGGTGGTTTTCTTGCAGACATTTCATTACCCAACTAAGTAACATCAGTTTTAAAAGGTTTGCTCTGTGTTCTTTTGCTATTTTGGCTTTAGTGATCTTTGATGATTTTGATCTTGTGTTTATTGCCCAGAGTCACAATTGCAAAGTGGGCAGCTTGCTATAATAAGTAAAGTAGCAGTGAATAAGCCATCATATAGAGCCAATGCTAAGAAGAACAGCAAGAACATTTTGTTAGCAGATCTGCTTGAATGGACACAAATATCCCAGCAACCTTGACATTTAAAGGAATTGTTTTCAGTGCTGACTAATAAATCTAAGGAGAACTATTTTGTGCTAACTCTACTGTCTTCTCCCTCTTTCTCCACACCCACACAAAGTTTTCCAATTCCCTTTTCAACCTGGACATTTCATATAAAAGTATCAATATTGCCCCGCTGTTCTACGACTTGGTCTACTTTATGGATGTTTTGTTTTAGACAGTTTTGAGTGTGACGACCCACAAAACATTCCACTTTGTGAAATGTCCTGTTTCAAGTATTTTGGAACGGGCCAGAACAGTTCAAAAGGAAATGTTTTTCAGATTCATACAGGCAATTAAATTAAGACAGTTTTTCTTTTCTCCCTATTCATCCTACTTCCATGGATGTTAAACATGGAAGGTTCCTGGATATGGCCAATCTTGGTGGCCCTTGCATGGTCTTGATTCCTCCAGAAAGCACATGAGATCCTAACTTCAATCCCCAGAAGTAGTGGGGGGTGGAAAGACTGATCTGAAAACAGGACCCATCTACAACATACAGTGTAAAGACTGCAACCGCCACTATGTAGGACAAACAGGCAGAAGACTAGCAGAGTGCATTCATGAATACCAACTAGCAGTCAGAAGACAGGATGAAAACTCTTAATTTCACAACATATGGACACTCAACCATAATTTCAACTGGGAAACCGGCCATCCTAGGCCAAGCCAAGTCCAAAAACGCTAGACAATTCTTGGAAGCCTGGCAAATTGGCCATCAATAGAAATAAACAACATCTACATGCTGGGCAAAAGAGACAATCAACAAACCAAAAAGGGATCAAAAAGACCAAAACAACTCCCCACCAGCAATCAACACCCAGCTGAGCATAGATTAACACCAAGATTAACATCAGTCCAACAGTCAAGGAACTGCCAAACAGGCTAACAGTAAACAACCCAAACAACAAGACCACTCCCACCAGGATTGACAGGGCAATATAAATT